>NW_010106805.1:5432-16732 GCF_000699245.1 Pterocles gutturalis | reverse complement strand
GTAGCTGGATACAACAGCCTCGGGGCGGGGCGGGGAGTTAGCACTCTGATTAAACAGTTTAAAATTCCTTGGTAGGCGACATGTTCAGTGTTACATCGGCCTTTTTTCTTTCTTGGCTTACTTCACTTTTAAAACAGATTGAACTATATTAAGCCTTAGTGTAAATGTAGTTTTTCGGAATTAGCAGCCTTCGTTCAATTTCGTTTGAGATTCATACCTTCAGTCAGTTCAGATTATTGACAGTGTAAATTAACTTCACCTAGCCATCAGGACAGCAGTAAGATGCACCTGTGGCCCTCCTCTTCCTTCTTTTTTAGTTGTTTCGGATGAAGCATATTCTGAAAATGCAGCATTTGCAATGACTTTTTTATTATTATTATTATTGCTGGGTATACCCAAATGTTTAGGAACTGCTCTCTGTGTGGGGGCTGGAGCTTTGGTCATTAGGCTCTGCGGAGAAGAGCCTGGCTCCAGGGCATAGCTGGGGAAAGCAGTTCACACTGCACACCCTGAGGGAAAGGCTAGAGTTTTAGGCAACAGCTCTTCTCAGTGTCCCTAAAGATAAGACAGGGACAAAGTCTACAAACTCCACAAACAGCAGGTCTTCCTGAGGACACAGGGTGTGATGAGTTTGCTTTTATGAACAGGATTTCATAGAGAATCATAGAATCACAGAACGGTTTGGGTTGGAAGGGACCTTAGAGATCATCAAGTTCCAACCCCCCTGCCATGGGCAGGGACACCTTCCACTAGACCAGGTTGCTCAAAGCCTCATCCAGCCTGGCCTTGAACACCTCCAGGGATGGGTCATCCACAGCTTCTCTGGGCAACCTGTTCCACTGCCTCACCATCCTCACAGTAAAGAATTTCTTCCTAATATCTAATCCAAATTTGCCCTCTTCCAGTTTAAATCCATTACCCCTCATCCTGTCACTACATGCCCTTGTAAAAGAAGGGCTGGGTTTAGATGAAGACACTTGTTTCATTTTGTTTAGATCGATGATGTCTTTAGATGCTTTGGAGATGGTATCTAATGGAACACAAGGCCAGTGCTTTTGCAGTTCCTCACACAGGAAAAAACAGGAGGCATTTATCTTTCTCTGCTTTGGTTAGTGGGATATCTTTAACTTCCTTTAATCTTTAAGTACCACAAATGCTGTTCTCTTCTCTTCCTAGCTTATAACATGTGTGAGAATTATGTCTCCTCCTTCTGATCTGGATGTCTGAGGTCAATAAGAAAGAATAGAAAAATTGTCTTGAAGTTAATGCTAGGAGTGTGCTATATGAGAATATTGTTTGTCAATGAAAAGACTTGCCTGGTGGTTCTACATAAGTGCTCTTTTGACACATCCACAAACTGTGTGCTTCACCAGTGTGGCTTAGCGATATCTCAACAAGAAGGCTGAAAGTTTGAATGAGGCTGGAAACCGAAGCCCATCTTACCCCTGGGCACATCACACGTTGGCAGTGCAGGGTTAGTGAGCCTACTGTGTTGCTTGTTGTTTGAATAGTTACCAGTGTACAGATACATGGAGGTCTGTCCACCCAACACCTCTGACAAATGGCACGTTCTTTTGTATAAAAATCAGCCAGTTGCTGAATTTTCAAGCACTGAACTGTAACTGCAGGCAGGGGAATTACCTTGAAATACCTATTCCCTTTCCAGTCAGGCCAAGTTCATTTATTAGGAGAAAATACTGTGTAATTCACAAAAGGAAAGCACTCAATTTATATCTGTAATTGTTTATTTAGGCTGTGTATTACATACAACTGTGTAGTGTCCAGTAACATACAGAGAAACTAAACAGAATTGATTGGTAGTGACCTAAGAGACAGGTCTGGGTAAAGAACTTAATTCCCAAAGTGCATTTTTACAGCTGTGCTTAGCTGGAAAAGTCCCTATGTATATTCTATGTATATTTACTCAGATAACAGTATGCAGCTATACAGTTCTAGGACTGCACTGGATGTGGCCAATGTTGCATGCAAGCCAAAGGCAAACTCCTATTCCCTTACCACAAAAATGAGGATTATATCAGGTCTGAGGAACAAGCATGGATAACTGAACAATAAAGAACTTTTCAGTCCCATTGGTTTTGTCATGTTTTTGAGAAAATGCCAAAAAAAAAAAAAAAAAGGTTGTGTTGATTCAGATTGCTCAATGCCTCCTTTATTGCGTGCTTGTGTAATACTGAACATTGACTTAGTAGGAACAGCAGGTGACATATGCAGGTTTAAGGGAATGATACTCCCTTGGAGAGAGGGAGGAAAATCTCTCCCCGAGCAAAATGATCATCTTAATAACATCTTGAATAAAGCTAATAGTTCCTGGAGCTGGAAGACCCTCCAGAAATTGCTGATCAAAAGGCAACTAACTTGAAAATGGGAGCATGGATGCCATAAACTGGTGTTGATATAAATTTGGCCATGCATCCTCCTAGTAGAGAAATATGGATTTCAAAAATTTGACAATTCAAGCATTTTCTTTTCACCTGTGTTCAACAAGATTGAACACAGAAACCCGAACACTGACTCCAACAAAGACAGTGCCTAAATTCCCATTAACTTCACCTTAACCGGAATTTTATGTTATGCTTTTTAATTGGTTTGGGATTTATTATCATTTTTTTCTGTAGACTCTTTCTCTCTTTATTTATGTATGTGTGTGTATGTGTTTCCTAGGGAGATAAGACATTACTGTGACATATTGCAGCATTCATTTCATGTTTATGTATCCAAATGGGACTTGTTCTAATGACGTAATTCACATCTCAGTAGGAAAAAAACCAATTGACAAGAGAAAGCAGAGAGGAGAGGTGGTGGGAGGGGTGAGGTCTGTTTGCCTTTCCATTTATGCTGTGAAGGTAGGATGTTGTTGTTTCACACAGGTGCTTGACAGGACAGACTTGTCCTGTGCTTGCTTCTCCCCACTCCTTCCCTACTCCTGGTATGCATGATTGGAGGTTGCTTTACCCTGTGATGTGTATATGGTCAATCCAAAGGAGTTTAAGTAGATTATTCTTTTAAAAAGAATGAAGCATAAAGTTAGGGGAATGACTGTTTCAATGAATCACATTAACATAACACCATTTATGTCAAATCTACTCAATTTAAAAACAAAGGAAAAAGACCTCCTGGTAATTTCCATGGCTCTGGATTTTGTGCGGTTTTGTCTTCTTTGCCACATTACGGGTTTCTGTGAACACTGGAAACTGACTGGAGGTACAAAGAAGTTAAAATTGTTGCACTTCTCTGTTTAGTATATGAATATAGCCCCCCCATACCAGTCACTCATGTTCTGTTCTGTAATCTCATGTTCTGAGTCATGTAAATTACAGATTATTAGGTAAAAGGCAGGTTAGGTGTTTTTTTAAACTGACAGCAACACTGAAGATTAAATAAAATAATCTATGAGTCTTTCAGTCTACTTTCTGCCTTCAGCATTGCAAAGATGTAAACAACAAGTAAGCAATTTTAGGTTGAGGAAATAATACGGACTAGCTGTGATGCTGAAAGGAGTTAAACATATCAAGGGAGGAGGATCTTTAATCTTAAAACTGCACATATTTAGCACAAAGTTGAGAGCTCGGCTTGTGAAAAAGAGGCTGGCTCCATTCAAAATTTGTGCCTGACCAACAAATCTGTATCTTACAAAAGAATCTTTGGAGTAGATATACCTATCTAACATTCTAATAGAATAACTACTTATTAATATTCTTTTGTCAAAAAGTAGCATATAGGCGTGGATACCGTGAGTGCAATGTTTGCTGAATGTTAACTGAACCAATATGTAAAAGAAATCTCTTAGATATGTAATCATAAAATAAGGAGGTTTAGTCTATCCAGCTGTGATTTTACACATGTTGTCAAATACTAAGTACAACACCCAAGGTAAGATTTTCTTTTGACTGTTACAGTTTCTTAATAAATAAGAAATATGTAATATCTTCTCTACTGAAGATCCAGGAAGGATATTAAAATAGTAACAACAACAATGACTGTATCTCTGTGGTTTACTTCTAAGCCTGAACTCACTGAAGAAATATGCATTTCACTAGTTTTTAAAATAAAACACATTTAGAGAGTTGTGCCTTGTATCGTTACTGATGTAAGTGATAATTAAGTTCACCATGTTATCTGGCCCTACTGAATTCCACGTTGAAGGTCCTTCTGCTTACAGACACACAGCCGTGTCATATCGGACTGTATTGCAGATCCGTGTCCCTATTGTATCAACATTCCAAAGTGGGATAAAGGTGGGAGGCAATTTCTTAGGTACCCAGGCCAACTGAAAAGATAAATCTTTGATGCTGTTTCATTTAGCAAAATTTCATGCTACTTACATGAAGAGTGAGTAGTTATATGTAGCAGCAGGATGAGCATGCTGCTCTGTTGGGTAATCAGCCCTTCAATGCTTTATCCTCTGCATATGTTTTCATGCAACACTTCATTTTGTGGAGTTCAGAGCCTTCATTAGTACCTGTTGGAGTTGAAAGTGAATGGAGCACAACCTGAAATGTGAGAAATTCCATTTAAACAAAAGAAAAAACTTTTTTATGATGAGGGTGACTGAGCTCTGGCACAGGTTGCCCAGAGAGGTTGTGGAGTCTCCTTGCAGATACTCAAAAGCTGTCTGGATACAATCCTGGGCAACCTGCTGCAGCGGCCCCTGCCCTGAGCAGGAGGTTGAACTAGATGATCTCCAGAGGTGCCCTCCAGCCTCAGCCAGTCTGTGACGCTGTGAGAATTGCTGCTAACACTCTGCTTTCCCTCAGCATAAAAATACACTTTTGTCCAAGCAAAGGATAATGATCCTCAAATTGTAAAAAACTTGAAGGTGACGAATGGCTCACATACCCCAAAGCCCAGACCAAGGTGCTAATTGACATTATGGGAAACTACAAAGAAGAGTTGCCAAGGAAAGCAATTCTGAAGAGAACACCTGGAAAGGACTATAAAACCTTTCAGTTCTCTATTTGTGGCACTCACTCTCTTTAAATTGTACCAACATTTGAATTTCCATGAAGCAAACATTTTAAAGGAGTTGTACCTTGTCCATAAAAAATGAGTCTGTGTGGATCTTGGCAAGCAAATTCTCATTCTGGAAACATTTCATTTTTGCCTTTTCTTTTTAAAAAACTTTATTTACAAAAAAGCTGTATTAATCTCTGGAATTTTACACTGACTCTAGTGGTTCCACATTAAATGCTCTCATGTAGTAAGACCTTGATCATAGCATGAACTGTTAAAATAAATTCAAGGGAGTTACTATACCCCTGTTGCTTCCCAGGTCTATGTAACGTGCAAAGCAACAGAGAAAGATCTTTTTTTATCAGGGAATGCTTTTCCAATGTATGGGCTGCAACATGTATCTTTCACATACTAGGGAAAGGATTTTAGCTTTCATGCCAAGCCCTTTCCTCCCTGGCAACACTCTTTTTCTTCTTGTCTTGAGAAGAAAACTTGTGTTCGTAGTTGTCTTGTCTAAACTCTGTTCTTGGCTTTGCTGCATCTTTTTAACAAAGTATGGGCATCTCAGCTGTGAAATAAGAGGTAGATGGTGGCAGGCAGAGTAAAATGTGAGATGCCATTATGTTTTGAGAATCAGCAAGGAAGGCAACCTGCTTTTGATGTATCAAAGCAGAGGAGATTTCCTTTCCCCAGTTTAACTCTATAATTTATTTCCCAGTTTTGCAGTGTTGAACTCTGCCCACAATTTACGGCAAAGGATCGAACTGGGGAATAGGGGGAGACCTTGGCAAACTGTTGCAGTACTTCTGGAAAACCTTTCTGCTTTCCACAATTTTAAAGCCACTGACCATATTCCTTTTCAACCTCATCCATTTTTCAGTCTTTTACTGGTTTAGAAGTGAGGAAAGTAGTGTCCGAAAGGTCAGCTAATCCCTGCTGCCTCTGATTTTACACCAGCATAGATCTGTTTCACAGTTTTTAATCATACTAGAACATTTGGGAGGAAAACCAGAGTTTGAAAAATTTTGAGCTTGAAAGAGCCCTACCTCCATGGCTCTGTCTGGGGTGCAGGAGTATATACATACAGAAGTCACATAACTGGCTGGTAATACTGGTATTCTGTAGCAGGATTAAGGCAAAAGAGATATCTATCTTTCCAAAGAGTTCGATATATGTGGACTTTACAATGAATGATTTCTGAGGTAAAGACTGGAATTTCAAGTGCTATTCAAGTGGCAGTTTCTAGAAGCAGATACTACACACAGTAAGAGCCATCACGTAAGATATGGCTGGTTATCTCTGACTGGGATGCACTGAAATCACTAGTGTCATGTCTGGTGTATGATGGAAAAGGACAATAAAATGATAGACAGCAATCTGGTTGTTCATCTGTAGACCAGAGAAAATATTTCAACCTTCTTCTGTATACATCAGTTCTTTTATGCTAAGTATCTTTTTATTTGGTTGTTTAAAATGTTAACAGCAACGCTAATATGTCATTCTTGGTGGTGCCAGAAAGCTCTTTGACTAAGTGAACCACAGGAGTTTTAATAAACCTCAGCACTGCCATTAGTTCTAATTTGACTGACATTCTGAATGCTCTGTGCAGAAAATCCACTTCTTGTTTCTACCTAGATAAAATAATTTGCAATATTAAATATTAAACAACCTATAATACTGGATGATTGAGTTAAAAAAAGAAGCACATAAAGCCTCAAGTGCCAGGAAATTAATGTTTTCTTTTACCCTTGTGTGCCTGTCTCCTCAAATAGTTTGGAATGTCTTCTTAAAAGTTATAGATCTTTCACAAAATGTGATTTTATTTTAAAAAAAAAGAAGTTTTTCCAACTGGAAAGACTCAGTTGAATAAAACGTGTTTTTATAACAGAAGCTATTACATTTTGTGGCATGCGGGGGGAGAACTTTAATTTAAAGAATTACAACTTTTTGGCTGTAGAGTTTTCTGTATTGAATCCCTTAACAATTATTTTTGGTCTTGACTTTTCTTCTTCCAGGATTCTTTGCTATTTGCCCTATTTTTAAGATATTGTATATGTTTGTCTAGATGAAAGCCTTCATTGGAATAAGCACAGTGAAGCTCTGTGGAGCTTAAGGCAGTAAAACCTTTGAAAGAAAACTGACAGCCTGATTCTAGACCGTTTTATCTTTTCTACAAATGTTTTTCTACTCCTGAAGCCTTACTTACTCCTATTACTTGCTTATATTACTTATTATATTGTATTCTCAACCACTTTTTATCTCTCCAGTTCACCATTATATTCCCTTTTCCTACCCACGCCATTTTGCTGTTCATCTAACTGCAGTAATTTGACCAGCCATGGAAAACACAGGACTCCCCTAAACCCAGCTTTGCATAAATAAAACTCACTTTAACATTGAATTTGATCCCTATGTTAATTACTGTACTGAAATCAAATGGGCATTTTACTGAGCATACAGGTCCTTACTTTCATATCTATTACACTTGGGGAGATGTTTTCCTTGTCTTTCACAGCATCCTTAAACTTTTAGCAAAATTCTCTTTGAGGCAAGTAGTCATATACCTGTATATGATATTACAAAAAAGATGATATTGCTATATTTCTTTATACTAAAGAGCAACTTGAAGCTTTCACTTTAGGTTAGCTTTCTTTTATAAGCAGAGAAAATAATAAAATACTCAGGAGAAAGCAATGGTTGTGTCTTACTGTCCACCTTGCCACAGTGAACCAACTGGTGAACAAACTAGTATTGTCTCCTCATGTAGAGTTATTGGAACCTACAGATTTCAAGAAAACAACGTCAAAATTTTTCAAAACTTTATGCAACCCCGGATTTTGCTCCAAAGATCTCAATTTTTGTTTTGTTTCAAAGCTCTGCTTACATTTCTGTGCTTTATATCAGGTCCTTGCTCAGTCTGGTAGCTTTGAGACCAGGCAACTGACACATAGAGAAGAGTAATGGCACTGGACTTGCAGTGCAGAAGAGTGAAATTGAAACCACCATAACTGAAACATCAATATGTTATGTTTTGCCAGGGTTCCTGTTTTGTTGTCCCTAAACTTGTTTGGGAGCTTCAGGGTAGGGCGGGGAGTGGTGATGGGAGGGTGTTTTCTTGTTTGGTTGTTTTGGTTTTTTTTTTTCCCTTGTGAATTATCTTTTATCATCTTCAAATTTAGCCTGGCTCTGTCACAAATTCAGATACCACATAATTTTCTGAAATATATTCTCTCCAAGATTAAATTAAAATTTGTCAAGGTCCTGAATCTTTATGTTATCCCAAGTAAACAGATCCCAAATAACAGCATATGTATTTCAAGCATAATTCATTCCTGTTCAAAAGGCCAGGAGAAGGCCTACATATAGTTTGTGGAGTTAAATGTCTGTTTTGAGGATTTAGGTGTTATTTAAGTAATGATTAGGTCGTGTGCAAAGCTTCTGAACATAGGTGAAATTTATTCTTTGTATTTGCATTTTGGATGTAGAATTGGAATAGTCCTCTCTTTTGGAAAGGAGGTACACATTACTTAGGATAGTATTTGATGACTACCTTGGGTATACTTCATGTTCAATGGCATCTGAGTATGACTTTTAACCTGAGATACATGGCAAAGCTGAAGAACTACATGATTCTTCTTCCTGGACAAACAAGAGATTCCCACAGAAAACCAATTTATGCATGACTTTATTTTTAGTATCTTTTCTGTATGATATTATTTTCTCTAAACTATCTAATTCTTTGGTTACTTCACTGATTATAGATTTTAGCAAATATTTTCACAACGACGCAAAATGGTCCTTCCTTATGTTAACAGAACTTAATTCTGCCTTGCAGGAAAGGCCCAATGGTGGTCCCTTGGAACTTCTGGCAAAGTATTGAGCAGACACTTCGTTAGGCTGCTTTGTATTAAGCTCTTTGGTTTGCCAGAGTCACTAATGTCTTAAGAGTAGTTTTGTTTAGTCCCCTTTATTCAGAAAGGTCTATTCAAATAGCAAGGTGCCTGGAGAGGTAGTTTGTGCTAGGTTGCTGGGTCAGTAAAATGCTCATGGCTGTGGCCACAAAAGCAAATAAATAAATAAAGGGGATAAAATATGGTTGTGTTACATGTCTGAAAATAATATTGCCAACCAAAGTTAATGACCAGCTGAGGTCATCGTGTCAGCTGACACCTAGAACGTGCTTCAGTAAGACAGTTTTGCTGAGCTTGACATAAGGATAGTTGCTTGAAGCAGACCAGAGTGGATATAACAGCGGTCTTCATGTTTTCCAAGAGAACTGTGGAATAACAGAATAGTTTAATGAAAAAATAAGCAAGAATATGGATGTTTGTACTCAGTACAATCTAAAATTTCTTGCTTGGTAGTTGTGTTTGGTCTTACATTCCTAATTATTCTTAAATTCATTGTACACTGAGATTCATATATGGTCTTTAGGGACCATATACGACATTTCATCAGATCTGGTCTTGGCAGAAGTTTTCCATCAGCATTATAAGGGCTAACCTTACACCTTCCGGTAACTTCAGGAGAATCATGTTTGCAAAGTCTTCTGGCAGTACAGTCTTGAATAGCTTGCATCGTTTTTATCTGCTAAGTTTTTACTTAACCACATATTAGTTGTGGTTTCTTTGTTTGCTGTTAAGAACATTTTTCATTTTATCCAATGGTTTAGTACATTAAAATGTTGCCCCACAGAAATATTTCAATTTCAAAATAATTATTCATATTAAATTGATTGGCTCTTTAAAATATTAACTTAGCTTTTTGATCTCTTCAAAGAGTTGTTGTCAAGGTTTGTCTTTCCTGATATTAAAACATTTGAAGATGAATAATGTGATTTCAAATGTGTGTCATTCGCAAGGTAATTTCTGGGGTCTCTTAGTTCCAGAGACTGTATCAGACATAATAAATGTAAAAATGAGTAATGTCACTAAGGGCAAGATAAGCTAGAAAACATAGTGAGCATCTGGCATGTGTTTCTCTCTGCCATATCTGTGCAGTCCTTGAGTATATTTTGCAGTACTGTGAAGTGAGAACATGCTCCGAGCTGTACTAAAAACACTTAAGGAGTGGCAGTATATTGTAAAAGAAAACATATATTATTGCTTATAAAAGGTAACAAAAACTACCGTAGAGCATGTGGTGGGTTGGCCTTTTCCAGCTGCCAGGCACCCACCCAGCTGCTCTCTCATTCCTCTTCGTCAGCAGGACAGGGGAGAAAACATGATGAAAAAGCTCGTGGTCGAGATAAAGGCAAGGACATCAGTCAAGAATTGCTTTCACAGGTAAAACAGGCTTGACTCAGGGAAAAATAGTTTGTTGCCAAGTACCATAGTGTTGGATGATGAAAAACAAAGGAAAACATTAGAATGCCTTCCTCCCACTCCCTGTTTTTCTGAGGCTCAAATTTTCTTCTTCCTTCCCAACTCCTCTCCCTCCTCCCTCCAAGTAGCACAGGGGGATGGGGAATGGGGCTTGTGGTCTGTTTAGCACAATTCTTCTCTGCTGCTCCATCCTACTTACACTTTTCCCTGTTCCAGTGTGGGTCCTCTCCACGGGCTACAGTCCTTCAGGATAAACCTGCTCCAGCATGGGTCCACCATGGGACACAGTTCCATGTCCTCTCCATGGTCTGCTGTGCTTTCAGGATATATCCACCTCCATGGCAGCAGTGTGGATGTCTGCTCCACTGTGATCCTCTCCATGGGCTGCAGGGAAATCTCTCTACCACCTCTACTGTGGTATCCTCCATAGGCTGCAGGGGCATCTCTGCTCCAGTGCCTGGAGCACCTCCTCCCCTCCTTCTTCACTAGCCTTAGTGTCTGCAGGGCAACACATTTACAATGCTTCATGTGGCAGTTGCACACTGCTATGGCAATAAAATTCTGCCATGACTAATCAAATATTTTCACAAATTACCTAAGTTAATGTACATGATTTGTACATCCTAACTTGATAATTTTGCCAAGAAAACATTTCAAAGTCCAATAATTACATTTTGCATGAAAAAATGGCCTTTTTTTCCTTGTGAAGACTGAAGAAATGGCCAGTTTTCTGAAAAGTTAATAGAAATGTATTTCTCTCAATTTAGTTGACTAGCTCCAATTTAATTTAAATTTGCTGACACTTCAGATTGCTTTTATATGTACTGGCTCTCCAGCATTCCATTAAAAATATAATTGTAATTTAAAAGATGCAGCTATTGAAATATAAAGATGTTATCCGATTAAAGATAATGTTAATTCTTTAGGCCCTGGTAGCTCATCTAATCCTGGTAGCAGATGTTTCAGCTCTGTTTTCAAGCTGTTGTGATGTGACCAGGGGGACAA
>NW_010106805.1:0-5418 GCF_000699245.1 Pterocles gutturalis | reverse complement strand
CTGCATGCTTGAAATTTATTTTCACTGTTGATAGTTGGAAACCAAAATGTTGAAAGTGATTATCTTAAGATAAAATAAACCCAGCAATAGAAAAGTAGTTTACTGGGAAAAATGGAACTTGCTGCCTGGATTCTTCTGACTTGTTTTGCGATATTGGAGCTCTTGACTTCTAAATATCTCTCCACATGTACTGTATAATTTATATAATATATAGTATATGATATGTGATATGATAATAAGTCTCCATCAGCCTGCAGTATACACTCTTAATGCCTGATTCTCCTCTCAGTTTTATTTTCTAAAAATGTAAATTTAGCCTCAGATACAACTGTGAAACATGTATTACTCCTAGTGTGGGGTATATACAGTATTTAATATCTATGTGAATTTATACTCATCTTTTAGGTATGTGTATATGTGAACAATAAAGGATAATAATCAATGTAATTAAAAGATCTGACTTGGCTTTTATTGTTTATCATGATAAAACCAGAAATTAATACCTTTTTTCTGAAACTTAAAAACAAAATTAGTTTGATTACATGTGTATGTGACTATGTATATTCACCAAACTTGAACTGAGAATTACCCTTGAGTGACTGTTCTCAGCAAGCAGTTTGTATGAAAACATTTACTTTTGTCTGAAAAATTACTATTTTAATTTGCTTTTGAATTACTTTAATTTATTAGGTCAGGATTATTCATAAGAAGTAAAACGAGAGTGTCTTGATTAAGCAATGGTATTCAGTTTGTTTGGATAAATCCGTTTCCCTGCAGCAATCTGAAGTACTGCTGGTGAAAGAAGGAAGCAAGTTCATCTGCATGTTACCATTGTGTGGGCTAAACACCCAAGCCTTCACTCGTTTAGATACATTGAACTGACATATCTCCACTGAGTTCATTGCCAGTGTAAACTGGATTATCATTCCAAATAATTACATGTATTGATAGCTTCAGGTACACTCTTTACAGACTTAATGGCCAGAGTGGGGAAATGAAAATTGAAACTTGGATTAGCTGCCTCAGAAAAGTATTTAACTGTTCACAGTTCATTTTGCTTGCAGGTAACACAGGTATATAGTGCACAGGCCTTTGGTGAGGAAACCAGGGCCTGATTCTTTCCAAGTAAAATGAAGTAAATCTGGCATGACATTTGGCTAGGTGTTATGCTCATCCCTCTTCATCCACTGAAAAGCAAGCTAAAGGTTGGAATTTGCTATCAGACATGACTGCTTGAGTGCCAGCTTTTTCACAGCTGCTAGATTCTCCCAGGCTCCATACATTTTCCCAGTAGTGTTTCTCCTGAAGGAGAGACAATGGCAACTGTTGGATTTCTGTAACACAGATTGTAGCACAGATACAGTAAGTGATTTTATCAGCATTGTCAGGAACCCACCTGCTCAAACAATTTTAATTTCAAAGATTCTCAGAATTATTGAGCAGTGACAAAAAAGAGAGGGTGAGAGCTAACACTGCTACTTTCAGCTACTACTTTGACCAAGAATGACAGATAATGACTTTTTGACAGATGAATGAAGATTAACAGAGACATATCTGTGAGGAATAAATAATCTAGAATCTCAGCTGGATGGAGAAAACTCTCATGAAATGTGCTGGGGAAATGTAATAAGCATTTCAAAGAATGACTGGCAAAGAAAAATAATGTTTTTAACTACAAAGCCTGGGAATTCATCCAGGTTTATCTTAGTAATTAGTCTGATGTTTAGCTTCAGAAATATGAAGAAGTAATGTGAGTTATTCCATATACACAACTTTGATACTCCTCTCTCCCACAGGAGCAGTCAGTAAGTATAAAGGGTGAGGAAGTCCTTGCAAAGTTTTCTACAGGGAAAAGTAAGAAATGAAAGGCCATAACAATTAAGGACTTTATAGAAAGTGTCTGTGAATAAATTAATTATGAAAGACAAATGTTAATTCACCAGGCATACCCTCTCCCTATTAATGGATTTTCCTGCTGGTTGTACTTGCTGCAGAATGCAGGATCAACAGATCTGCTGGTATCCCTTGAGTCATTATTCTTTGTGAAAGGATGCTAATCATTTCTTGTGTTTACAAAAAACTACAGGATTTTCAGATATGAAACTGCATTTTGAATTGTACTGATGTTATAGTTCCATAATAAATAGATATGAAATTGCCAAATATACCTGAGCTTCCTCAGCAATAAATAGAGATATCCAATTATAAAGAAGGCAATTATAAAGAAATTCAGTCCCTGTGCATGTGTGAAGCAGAAATCAAGGTTTGCTGCTGCAGTTTTATGTGACCTCTAAGACAGGCTAAGCAAGTGCACCACATCTTCTGCTTTTTTTCCAGTCAGCCATCTTGGTGGTTCCTTCTTCCCTTTTCACATCATGTCCCGCTTTGTGCCAGCACAGCTACTTGTGTGCCCACCCAGTGAACTGGTGTTGCTTGCAAGGGTAGCTTTCACCTGGGTTTGTGCCTTGGCCCAGAGAATGAGGGACCACATGGGATGCTTTCACATGGAGAGAGGAGGATTTCTCTGGTGAAGGAGCAGGGAGCAGCAGGGGTGGGGGCGAGGCAGTGCCACTCCTTTCAGTGGCAGTCTCGGCCTGAAGTGCTCGTGGGACTGCTGTGTCAGTTAATGCAATAATTTCCTGTTCTAAATTTAATGAAAGTAGTAATGCCAGATATTGCTCTGTGGTAACTGCTAGTAAATTCCTCCCTTTTGAAATAATGAGCACCAATTGTGCAGACAGTTAGGCATTTGTTATATATTCAAATTGTGTTGAGGGCTCAGTCACGGAAGCAGGCATATTCTTAACAAGCCCATAGCGTTTATTTTCATTTCATTTTCGTGATGAAAATGTATTACGTCTTTCTCAGGACACAGTGCTCATGTCCCGATATTTCATATGGAGGACTTTTGTATGGAGATTCACTTTAGAAGGCAAAAGATACCCCCTCAAAAAAGGTGTACCCATAAAATCCTTCATTCAGTTGATGTATGCACGAGTGATTGGAAGGTGACCAAATTCCTGGTGTCATCTGTGTGCTGTTTGTATACATCCCAAAGACACAGTGCCTAAATTGTAAATCCTGTAAAACACTCCTGGGTGCTGAGAAACCTTGTCATCTGCATGGGAGAAGAAGTCAGGCAGGATGTGATGCTTGAATAGAAATAGTTTGCTAATTTCTGGATATTCAAAAAACCAGGACAAAACTATATTTGATTCTATAAGACACTGTAGTCTAGTTCACACATAGTAGAAAAGAATTGCTTGAAATATCACAGTTTTTAACGTGTCTCTTTACACTTACCATAATTTTTCAGTGAAAGGGCAGGATTTGAGAGTGCAGTTTTGCATGAGGAAAAAGTATCAAGAGAAGTGCTTTAATTCATTTGACTTTAGTAAAACAAAAGTGGAAGAAGAAAATGCGCATTGTTCCAGGCTTCCTATTTGAAGACATCTGGGACTTTATTTGATTGCTTAAGTCAATGGTTCCCAAAATGAGGTTACAAATCAGTGAAGGCTTACCAGACAATAGTAAGAAGTTGGAAAACATATATTGCTAGGTTAAAAGGTAGAGTAGATAGATTTTTAAATTAAAATATTTGTGATAAAAAGACATGAAGATCAATGGTCATTTGAGCCTGTCTTTCAGTTTGTAGACACAGACATAAGAAAAAATGCTCACAGGAGACAATAGTTTCTTAGGGAGATATTGTAAATGTTTTAATTAACTCACAGTAAATTCACTTCACTGTGTATAGACTATACATTTCAGGGGCTTCTAATTTCTTCTTTAAATACCAGAATGCCTGAGGAATGACTGAGACCTTTCTGGTCCTTTACCAGACAAAGACTGTTTGCAGGAGCTCATCGTGTGTGGTGATGACCCAAGTCCTGGTAATTCTGGTCTGTACCCAGAGAACTCTACCCCACTCTGGGTAGATTGCAATTCTGTGTGGATGTGCTTCTCGCTAAAGTAAGAAGTGATTGTTTGGGAGACTTCTGTAAAGCCTATTTTTATATATTTGAATCATCACATGCTTCTGGGAAGGTAAAGAGCAACGTTAGTAATGTGTTTTGTCATGCACAGCCCTGCCCACACAGTATGTACACACAAAATCAAAACCAGAAAGGATTAAAGACAAGGAGCCATTGAGATAAGAAAAACAGGTTAGGGCAAATCAGAGGCAAGAAGGCTACCTGAGATAAGAAGGTTCTGAAGGAAACTTCCCCTTTACTCCCATGTTTGTAGTCCACAAATTACTGAATGTTGTGTGGCGAGAGAAGCTACTGCAACCTCCTGTTTTTTCTGCAGACACCTATGGGCTGTTTAAGTAGAAACAACAGAAGTCAACTGCAGCATAAGGCTGTGTGAATACATAGAATTCCTACACAGAAGATCTACAGTCAGTATAAACTGGCCTAGTTTTTTTCTTAAATAAAGGGATCTTTATGTTTTGATGACCTCCTTGTCTCCTAAATTAGAGTTTTTAACAAGTGAATTTTACAAACTTTCTTCTCAATAACTGATGACAATTCCAAGGAGTGTTGTGAAACTGACTTGGGATCTGCACAAAATACAAGTTAGTTTATTTCCAGTGTATTCCAATTATGACATCTTCTTGGCTCAGTGATATCTAATGGTGCCAAGATAACTTCTAACATTTTTTGAATAATTGCACGATTTCACAACAATATCTTAAGTCATCTGATTTTTCTTGGACAACTGCCCAAGATTTTTCAAGTGACAGAATAATGACCTAACTGCAGATGTAATGTATGTTTCCTGCTTAGAAATTGTATTCCAAACCTTGCTAAACCCCACCATCTTGAATTAGTTATGGCGTTTTTAGGAGACTGGGGAAATTGGGTTACATAGAAGATAAGTTCCCCCCTTAGTAGAATTCATTTCTGCAGCAACAATAGGTCCCCAGGTGTTTCTACAATCACTTGTGCCTATTGGTCAAGCAAAATGACCATCAACTTGATCCAAAGATGAAGCAGAACTGATTTTCAGTGTAAGAGCCACAGGAATGTTAAAGAGGCAAGTTCTTTTGGCATTTCCACCTAGTAAACCATTCACACTGTCTTCTAAAATAAAACATGCAAGGTAACCACCATGGCAACCTCTGCAGAGGCAGCCAACATACTCTGCTGCACACTGGTGTGACTTTTCAGATCTGCATCCCTGATGTTAGGCATCTAAATGAAGATGGATCTCTGAAATGCCAGATGCCCACTCTTGTCATTTGCAAAAAAGAGGCTGTTTGATTTAGACATCTAAATCCAGGTGTAGATGCCTAAACCTATTATGTTACAGGAAGGTGACTTTGAAAATTCTGGCCACAGCTTGCAAAGCACTTTAGGATTTTTATTTCATTTTAGGATTTTTGTGCTAAACTGAGGAAGTGCGGTCTGGATG
>NW_010106804.1:0-546 GCF_000699245.1 Pterocles gutturalis | reverse complement strand
CTGATTGTCCCCAAAATGGCCCCAAAAGCATCCCAAATGGCCCTAATTTCCTCTGCGGCCCCGTGTCCACCCAGGATGTCGTGGTGGGGACATTGTGGTGGGGAGAATGTTGTGCGTGGAGGTACAGGGATCTTCCTTCTGTCTTAGTGTGGCCCCAAGAGTCCCTGAGGGACCCCAGATTGTCTTTGTGCCCTGCTGTGGCCCCGTGTCCATCCAGGATTCAACCCTGGGGAGGGCAGTGCACGTTGCCTGGGCCAGGGTCTCCCAAGTGTCCCCAAGTCCCCTCAGATGGCTCAGGGAACCGAGGACAGCAGCAGTGCTGCTGCAGGTGGGGTGGCCCTGAGAGCATCCCCTGTGTCCCCCAATGTCCCTGTGCCCCCCGGGCATCAGATGGTGGATGTGTGGGGGGCATCCCTGCGTGTCCCCATGTCCCTTGTAGCCCAGGCCACAGGGACAGTGGGGACAGCGCTGTGTGCAGGGGATGTTCCTACGTGTCTCCGTGTCCCTTCTGCCCGCAGGACACAGGCCCGGCGGTGACCCCAGGGC
>NW_010106803.1:0-208 GCF_000699245.1 Pterocles gutturalis | reverse complement strand
GAACGTTCCAGCCAGGGGCTATTTTTGGGTCATCCTCCCGTTTTGTGGGCTCGGGCAGCCTGGCGTGTTCCCGGGGGGTCAGCGCCGTGTCCCGGGGTCAGGGCCGCTCTCAGGGTTCCCGGGGGAATCGCTGCGGGAGCCGGGGAAGCAGCGGATTCACTCTGTCACTTTGAGATGGGAGAGCCCAGGGTGGGGTTGGGGTTTGGGG
>NW_010106802.1:0-1757 GCF_000699245.1 Pterocles gutturalis | reverse complement strand
ATATATATAAAGTGTTATGATGTTCCAGAAAAGGCAAATTACAGATGCATGTGAGAAAAGATTGAGCAACTCAATTTCTGGACACCCAAATGTTCCTACACATAGATTCCATATTAATCACTACATTGAAAAGGACTTTGATCGTGATGTTTTTATTCTGAATAATATCAACATGTTCATACATGAATATGTTGAAATCTCACTGGAAACTTTTTATTTGTCATTTTGCTATGCAGCCTTTGTTTTCTGAACTTTCAGTGACTCAGTGTACAGCGTGTCAGCAGACAAAAATAAAATACATTAGGAAAAGTATATTTAAATTATACGCAGATTACAGTAACAATTACAGCTGTTGCCTCCACATATGTTCCAAATGCAACCTGTCATTTTCTGATGTGACAAGTGAAAACAGAGAAAGGCTGAGCAAAATTTCATCAGACAAGAAAATAATGTTGGGGGCTCCCACCCAACAGCTCAGCAGTGTGATCTGGATAAAATGGCCCATCTCTCTTGAGTAGTTCTTATGAAATGCATTTAGGCTGAAGTAACTTCTGCAAAGCACATGTACCACAGAAACAAGCAAACAAGCCTTTTCCTCTGATTCCTAGCTAAAATCTCCTGTATCCTGTTAGCTGCTTAAGGCACATGAATGCTTGAAAGTTTGAAATTGGGCCACAGATTTAGGAGACATAAAAAACTTCTTCCAATAGAAGAAGTGTTACACTTCAAAAAAACATTTCACACATTGACATTGGTCTTTGCCATAAAACAAAACAACTCACTATCTCATCACCTGTAAGGAGAGACACCTAAGTTTCAGCAAATCAGCAGAGCTAAATACTACTAACCATTCAGGACTAAGGATCTAGTTTTAGTTGCCACAGACATCTGCTGAAAAACGCATAAAAACAAGGAGGCCTTTATTTTCTCTGTTATTCACTATCAAATTGCCTATTGAGAAGGAATTGGTAAACAAAGTATTAACGGTTATCGGTAATGTAAGTACAATCACAAACATTTTATCATTTTACAGCTTAATGCAGGCATACATTTTTAAATCTCTGAAAACAGCAATAATTGCCACATGTATTAAGAAAAATTGCACCCCTTACTTCCTCTGGGTAGCCAAGGGCTCAAGAAGAATAAAAAATGATTGGAGAAGCAGGCTACAGCAAAAGAAAAGTAACTACAGAAAAAGTACAGTTTGCTTACTCTGCACCAAGGTCACACTACTATAAATTGTTTTTGTATTAAGGCAGCGTTAGGGGAGAAATTCCCAAAGCTTTCTTCAAAGAGCACTTGCTTTTAGAAGAGACCTTTCTCCAGCATCCTTAATATCTCATATTCCTGAAGGTATATGTCCTGGTTTTAGCTGAGACAGAGTTAACTTTCTTCATAGCAGCTAGTAAGAGGCTGTGTTTTGGATTTGTGCTGAGAAGATAACATACTGATGTTTATAGTTGCTGCCAGGACAGTCAAGGACTTTTCAGCTTCTCTGCTGTGCCAGTGTCTGCAGGTGCAGGAGAAGCTGGGAGGGAGCACA
Source organism: Pterocles gutturalis (assembly GCF_000699245.1). Lineage (NCBI taxonomy): Eukaryota > Metazoa > Chordata > Aves > Pterocliformes > Pteroclidae > Pterocles > Pterocles gutturalis. Next base: position 214 of record NW_010106802.1, on the reverse strand, counting down.
GCCCCCATTACTAGCCTGGGATTTGACCTTAGGGATAGGATTGAAACATGAATTGGCCAATGGTATATTCCATATCATGCACGTCATGTCCAGTATATAGATCAAGGTCTTTCTGAAGTTCTCTCTCGCTCTTGGTAGGCTCTCTCCATCTGTTGGCTCTCTTGCTCTTGGACTCTTGGGTTCTCATCTCTTTTCTGGGATTGCAGTTTCAGGA
>NW_010106801.1:5846-6539 GCF_000699245.1 Pterocles gutturalis | reverse complement strand
AGCCTCCCCCTCAGCACCATCCCAGCACCATCTCGGGAGGAAAAGCCTCCAGGGGAGGGAGAGGAGACCGGGAACACAAGGGACAGCAAGGCAGGGACACCGGGGGGCTGGCCCTGGGGGCTTCTGGTAGGAAGTGTCCCTGGCCCTCCCCCAGGGAAGCAAAGGGGCCACGAACGGTGCCAGCACCCTACCCTCTGCCTGGTTTTCTGCAGGTTGTTGCGAAGGATTTTGCGGATCTCCTCCTCCTTGTCCTTGGACAGGGCTGGAAGGATGCGCTCCACGGGGAGGGTCTTGGGGTTGATGTTCCTGCGGGGACAGACAGGATTCAGTGACGCCGCGATGGCCACGGCAGGACCGAAGGGCTGCTCGCCCTGCAGCCGCCCGCAGGGAGGGCTCAGCCTGCACCAGTCAGAGGCACAGCGTGGTCGGGGCTGGGAAACTCACTGGATGGAGACGGTGGAGACCGCGGAGGGGATCTTGCCTATGCCCCCACTCTCCACCAGCTCGATCGCCTGCTTCATCTCCATCTTGTGATAGAAAGCGATAAGCTGGGGCTCCTTGGACCGCTCCCCCGCAATCAGGCACTTCTTCACGTACTTCTTGTTGAAGCGATTCAGCCTTCCCGAGGACATGGCGAAAGGAGGAGCAGCGATATATCAGACCCCCCCTGCCTCGGCACCCACTCCCCGCTCC
>NW_010106801.1:2558-5822 GCF_000699245.1 Pterocles gutturalis | reverse complement strand
GTTCCCACCAGCACAGGTCAAGCCAGGCTTCCCCGACTCCCTCCGAGCCAGGCAGCTCCGAAACACCCAGCAGCTGCTCGCACCCACAACGGATGGTCCTGAGCTCCTGCAGGGACTGGCCACCAGCAGCTCCAGGGGTGGTGTGGTGAAGGGATGCAGCTCTGCAGCCCCCTCGCACCCAACCCACGGCTGTCATTCCTCAAGGGATTGTGGATTCCTTGTGTGTGGATATTACAGCCCGGGAAAAAACCCAGCATAGGGCTGGGAAACCTGCCGGGTGGTGATTCAAACCCTTCCCCATCTCCCCTCTGTGTCCCCCGAGTAACCAAACCTCCAACTCACTTGTCCTTCCAGTGGTGATGCCCGTAGTGACCACAGATGTCCTCGATCCCCGTCAGAAGGTGATCCAAGAACTGGAAGAGAAGGTCCAAGGTGTAGGCGGCTTGCAGGGCTGTTGCCCACCCTCTCCCCACCCTGACACCCACGCTGACACAGGGGTGAGGGCACTCAGGGGGTGCAAAATCAGGGCTGTGGGTCCAGGACGGGTCTCAGGAGGGCAGCACGGTCCTACGCAACTGGGCTACTGCTCTACCAGGCACTGGGGAGGTCTGGGTCGGAGCGGGCACTGGACGACACAGATGGGGGAGAGCCCTCGCTCCGTCCCCCCTTACCTTGGGCACCGATTTAGGGGCAGCTCCTGCTCTGTAAACCCGCCCGGTTACAGCGGTGGAGGTGGCAGAAGCAGAGAGAGAAGAGGGCTAAGGCGGCGAAGAGAAGCGTGTGGGGCGGGCCAGGCGGGCGCAGCGGTTACCTGCGTGTGGATCTCTTCGTTGATGGAGCGCTTGGTCTCTTGCTTCTTCTTCACGGCCAGCAGGTCCACCAAGGGCCGGATGGTCATGCCCTAGGGAATGGGGAGGGTGGGTTAGACCCCTCCTCAAGGCACCCAGGTGGGAGCGGGATGGGTTCAACGCAGCCGAACCATGGGGCTACGCGCTGCCGGTGTCACTTGGCAGCCTCAGGAGCTTTTGGAGAAGGGGGACGGTGACAGGGGCAGGGATGGAGGCTGGGGAGATGCTCCTCACCCTCCACACACACCTGCAGCTCGCTGAATAACCCCCTTTCCCTCGGAAACCACAACATGACCAGTGCCACCAACCTGCACGAAAACTGTGAAGAAGATGACGGTGATGATGGCCGTGAGGAACATGTCCCTCATGCCAAAGTGCTTGTAGTCCAGGAGGTAACAGAGGGAGAAGGCGATGGCTCCTCGCAGGCCCCCGTAGGCGATGATGAACTGGTCCTTGGGTGTCAGCTTCACAATTCGGAACTTGTTGATGAACCAGGTGAGGACCAGGACGCCTGGGGAGCGGTGCAGGACCTTGTGTGAGCAGGTGGTGAAGGAGGGCAACTCCAGCCCTAAAGAGACCCCCCCAGGACCCAGGCTCATACCCCAGTGCAGTGTCACCCCCTCGGGGCCATGGGTGCAGGTGGGTGCTGTCCTGCTTGCTCATCACCACGCTCCTCACCAGCTTCATCCCCATGTCTGGCACAAACGTGGCCTCAACCCCATCTTCCCATGAGGCCAACCACCAGCAAGGCTGATGGCCATGGTGGGGCAATGCCACCCAGTCAACCCCATTCCCCCCAGCAAGGCAAACTGGGGCCTCCTGGCCCTGAGAGACCCAGGACCATCTCCATGGATTTTGCCACCTCACCTAAAACTCTCGCGATAAGGCAGAAGAGCAACGTGCTGATGACGAAGGTCCAGTTCCAGTAGTGGTGGCCAGCCACGGTGGAGACGCCCAGGAAGATGAAGATGAGGGTCTCGCTCACGCTGCTCCACATCTTAAGGAAATACTTGATGGTGGTGTGGGACTTGTGGGAGATGTTGGCTTCCACGTAGGGTCGCATGACCACGCCGGAGGCGATGAGCCTAGGGACAAGGTTGGGGCACTTAGCAGCCACGGGGACATGGGGACAACCCCAACCACCAGCCCTGCAGCAGTGTTTTGTGCTCTTATACCAAACCCCAGAGCAGGGCAGGGCTTGGGAGACACCAGCAATCATTCAAGGCCTCCAGAGAAGGCAACACAAGGTTTCTCCTGCCCTGCCAGGAGCCAGGCAGCACAGAACTTTGTTGTCTTGAGCGGTCAGCAGGCCCTGCCTGCTGCTGTGTGCCCAGGAGAACAGGCAATGGGCTGCCAGCACCCCCGGATCTGGGGGACAACTCAAGAGAGTCACCTCCCTCATCTGCCTCCCTGCATATCCCAACCCAAACACACCTCTGGCCTTCACTGGGCATGTACTGGCCATGCTGGGACAGCCAGAGGGCTGTGGTTACACCAGAGTGAATCCTCCAAAAGGTCCTGGGGACAAGGGGGGCATCTCATCCCACCCGCGCCCAACTCACGCCATGATGCCGGAGAGGTGGAAGAGCTCAGCGGAGAGATAGGCCATGTAGCTGTAGAGGAAGACGAAGAGCGGCTCGATGACTCGGATGTGGGAGGTGAAGCGGGACGTGAAGGCAGCGATCACCCCGTAAATGACGCCCACGAAGACGCCGCCCAGTGACACCACGAAGAAGCTGAGGAAGCCGAGGATGATATCGATGATGGTCACCTGCTCGAAGGTGGCAAACTCCTCAAAGAGGTGGTAGAGGACCTGGGAGGGAGAAGGAAGATGGGGGGGGTTCAAACTGCCCTGCTGGCAGGTGACAGCATCACCTCAGAGGTGACCTGTGCGGGGACCTTCCTTGGGGGAGCAGTGGCAGAGGAAGCCAGGCAGGTTCCCAGCACGGCACACCGAAGATGAGGTGTCCCAGTGCATGGTGGCCCTGGGCTGGGTCCTGCGCTTGACCAAAAAAAGCTGGTGGTGCTTTGCTGTGCAAGACACAGACCCACAGGGACCAGCTGCCCGTCCTCTGTGGCTCACAGGGACACGGTGCCACCGCAGATGTGCCTGGGACAGCTCTGCTCCCCAACACAGCCCCCACCGATGTCCTAGGAGGGGCTTTGGTCAAGGTCTGAACCAGCCAGAGACTGTTCCTGCGTCCCAACGAGCAGATCAGGACAGATCCAGGCTGGGGGACACCTTTTTTTTTCCACCAGCCGCACGGAGAGAAAAGCCAACCTCTGCCCTGCGCAGCCCAGAGAACAGCCCAGACCCTTCGTGCAGCTTTGTGGCCAAGAGGGCAACCTCGCAGGAGGAGCCCACCAAGCTCCATCACCTTCTCCCACCCCCAGACGTATTTCCTGGAGGGATTTT
>NW_010106801.1:2322-2548 GCF_000699245.1 Pterocles gutturalis | reverse complement strand
GGAGGGATTTTGAAGCAGAAGCTGAAGCAGCCACGTCAGGATGGGCTCCAGAGCATCCTGCAGGGACGGCAGCGCTCCCCAGCTCCTGCCTGCCAGGGGACACGCGCAGGGACAGACGTGACAGCAGAAGGTGAAACATTCCTGAGGGATGGGAGCGGGGACACAGACCCTGCGGGGAGCCCCTCTGGTCAAAACGGGGACGAAGCACCTGGGCAAAGCCCCGTGG
>NW_010106801.1:1648-2299 GCF_000699245.1 Pterocles gutturalis | reverse complement strand
CAGCAGCGTGCGGAGCAGCCAGCTCCAAGCGGACAGCTGGGATGTGGGAGGAAAGGCATGAAAAAGCAGTGGGGGAGGAGGAAACGTAGAGGTCAGCTCTGCGGAGGAGGACGCCGTGCTGACGGCCAAGTCAGCACCTGGACACAGACATCCTCTGGCCCCCAAACCTCCCAAAGGTCCCTGCAGAGCTGCTGCTCAAGGTCTGGGGCTGAGGGGTGACCCAGGTGGGATGCCAGCCGGGATGCAGCCCCCACGGTCTCCCCTTGCCACGGCCGCCCGTGTCCTGCCTTTCCCTGGCAGCACAGGCACGAGCACGGCAGGAATTTCACCCAGGAGAGCAGATCCCCAGGAGACCAAGCCCTGCTCTTCACGGAGAGGTGACAGCTGGCTGTGGATGTGCTCTCAGCCTGCCCAAACTGCCAAGTGAAACGCTTCACCTTAAGCCACCTCTGCGGCATTTTAAGCCACTATTTTTAGCTTTGCACCTGCACAAGGTTAGGAGCAAGCGGGGCTGCCGCTGCTCGGCTGGCAGGAGGCACCTGGCAGCTCGCGATGGCCCAGTCCGTGGTTCTGCCCGCAGGACATGACGCATGGCTGCCCATCCTGGTGCCACCACCACCAACCCAAATCCTGTCCCCTTGGGCATCCCCC
>NW_010106801.1:0-1610 GCF_000699245.1 Pterocles gutturalis | reverse complement strand
GGGACTCCCCAAAAACCAAGATGTGGAGCAGCTCGTTGATGTGGATCTCCTCAAAGACGGCCAGCACGGCCACCGGGTCCACGGCCGAGATGATGCTGCCGAAGAGCAGGTTGGCCAAGAGGCCGATGTGGTTCAAGCCGGGGCCGCCAAGCTGGCACACGGCGTACATGAGGCCACCCAAGAAGAAGGCGTTCCAGAGCGTCCCCACCACGGCGAAGATGAGGATGGTGCCCAGGTTCTCGGTGAATTGGCGTAAGGGGAGGAAATAGCCGGCATCCAAGATGATGGGTGGAAGGAGGAAGAGGAAGAAGATGTCCGATTTGAGGATGGGGGGTTTTTCACCCACCCCTTTGATGAGCCCCCCAACCAGAAGGCCCACCACGATGAGCAGGCAGCTCTCCGGAACGATGCTGGACACTGAAGGGATCACGTGGAAGCCTGGAGAGGAGGAGGAGAGAGGAAGACACATGCTGGCTACAGGAACAGAGGATGCTCTCTGCAGGAGGAGACCCCTGCGGGAGTCAGGGACCAGCTCCCAGCCTCCCCTGCACTCTTCAGGATCCTTTACTCTTTGTGTGCCTCAGTTTCCCCTTCTAACTCCCTTCCTCCCCACACTGTAAAGTGGAAACCGCAGCTTTTTGTGCTCTGGCGTTGCTTGATCTCAGCCCAGAAAATAACGGCGAGCCCCAGTTCACGAGGCTGCAGCCCCTCTCTGGGCACCCCAGGATCTCTGAGGGGACCCCCAGCCCCCCCGTGACAGCCATCTGCGGCACAGGCAGTTCTCCCAACACAAGCTGTCGCTGGCTCCAGCTCTTCCCATCGCAGCGCACGTAGGCGCTGGCATTTACCTCCCGTCAGACAGCACCCGGCGCACCCGGCGCTGGCGGGAGGCAGCGGCACAGCACCCGTCCCCAGGTGTCTCTGACACAGGGGACAGGGAAGGGAGCTGGCGCTCGGCGGGTTTGAGGCTGGAACGGCTCCTTATTCCCCTTCCTGCAGTTTCGGGACAAAGCCGGGAGGTTTTATAGGGCCGATCGCAGCGATGCCGCAGGGCTGCTCCAGCTGCAGCTGGAATAGAAGGTGACAAGGGGCTGCTGGAGCTGGGACGATGCTGCAGGCTGGGGAGGACGGGGGGGCTGAGGGGGTCCTGGGAAGGACATCGGTGTCCTGCATGGGGAGGGGGCTGAGGTTCAGCTGGGTGACCCCAAGCCCTGCGGGTCCTCTGCTTGCCCCAGGCTCCTCGCAGCACAGCTGGGAGGGTGCGTGCGTGTGTCCTCTGCATCCCGCTGCTGCTTCTTGCTCGTCCCTGTAGCCTGGGGTCAATTCCCTGCCTCCCCTTCCCCATTTATCCTGCCTGCTCCAATGGAGATGGTCCCTGTGCTCTGATTCCAGATGAACAACTACCTGACGGTGCCGGCTCACAAGCTGGATTCACCCACCATGTCCCGGGCTCGCATCGGCTCAGGTAGGTGGGACCGAGCTGCTGGGGGAGCGCCGCTGCCGGCACCTCGCTGGGCATCACCGGCGCTTTGGTGCTGAAACACGCAGAGGTTGTGTTGTCCTGTGGTTCTCCAGCCCCAATTGTCCCCATCCTGCTCCCTGTCCTGTGG
>NW_010106800.1:0-314 GCF_000699245.1 Pterocles gutturalis | reverse complement strand
TAGGTTCCCCCTGCCCCCTTTCGGAGTCCCATTTTGGGCTGTCCCCCCAAATTTTGGGGTCCCCCCTGGTTTTTGGGGTCCCCCCCCGGTTTTGGGGTCCCCCACTCACCCCGCCTGCACCTTCTCCTTGGTCAGAGACTCGATCATTTTCGTCCCCAGGTCGTAAATCGTCTCCATCTCCGTCGTCTTCAGCGTCAGCTTCCCCACCTTCGTGCCCTGGAAACGGGGTTTTGGGGGGGCCCCCAGGGGTTTTGGGGTGCTCCCAGGGGATTCTGGGGTCCCCCGAGGGATTTTTGGGGTCCCCCGCGGGATTT
>NW_010106799.1:3167-3483 GCF_000699245.1 Pterocles gutturalis | reverse complement strand
CAGGGAGGCAGTGGGAGCCCTGCCGAGGTTTCCCAGACCCCTGTCCCAGCTCCGCTGGGTGACAGCTCGCAGGAACTGTGCTGCTTCCCCTGCGTGGGACAGGGACATTGCTCCGGGGGTGGCCACAGGGGTTTTCACGAGGGTCTTTCTGCCCCATGCCCAGGGCTGATGCTGGCCCTGAGCTCCTGGCCAGCCCCACGGCCTGGCTTGTCCCCACGTGCCCTGGTGGCACTGCTGTCCCTTGGCTGCCTATCCTCGGGACAAGGCACTGAGCGAAGTCACCATCACCGCTGGCGGGTGGCTCCTGCTGCCACCA
>NW_010106799.1:2811-3132 GCF_000699245.1 Pterocles gutturalis | reverse complement strand
AAGGACTTATCATGGGGATCACAAATGGCAGGAAGGTGAGAATAAATTAACACCTGAAATAGGAGTGTGCTAAAATCTGACTATATATATATATGTATTTTTTTTTAAGTACACAGAAAAGCCCCTTCCATATTTTAATTAAAACCCCCAGAAGGGGAAGCAGGGGCTGCCGTTTCCAACGGGCAATTGTCAGGCACACAAAGCAAACCCTTCTGGAAACAAACTGATGGATTAACCTGCGCCTCGCAGCGCTCCCCGGGGCGGGAGAGCCCTGGGCAGTGGGGACATGGCAGCCCCGGGGCCCCCCTTCTGTCCCCCAGG
>NW_010106799.1:0-2799 GCF_000699245.1 Pterocles gutturalis | reverse complement strand
GCCCGAGGGGACACAGGGACAGCAGAGATGGATCGTGCCACCCTGCAGCCCGGCACAGGACACAGTCCCTCTCCTCTTCCTCACGGCTCCCATTGATCTATTAATGATTTGACCAAACAGAAGCATTCCTCCAAAGCCCACAATTTAATTTGCTCACCAAAGATGCCAGGTTAGTTTTATTTCTGATTTATGAGCAGGCTCTTCTCTTCCCTCGGCGGCAGAGCGGGGCAGTGATTTATGGGGGTGGGATCAGCTTTGAGGGCACAGGGAGAAGGTCCCCTCGCTGGGAGCTGTCTCTGATGGTGTCTGACAGCAGGTGCCTGGAACATGTCGGTCATGAACAGACCGAGCCATCCCCAGCACTGGCACAGCGAGGACACCTTGGTACCAAACAGCAAAAACCCAACTCCCACCCCAGCACAGCCCATCCATCCCACCTGGGTTTATCAACCCATCCCATAAGCAAACCTCCCCCCATGTGTGGCCCTGAGAGAGGGATGGAAATGAATTCCCAGGACAGGATCCCCCTTGCACAGCCTGTGCGCTCACCCCTGGCTCATTACAGCCTCATTAAGCCACAGGAGAAGCACCTGCCTGCCACCCCCAACAGACCCAAGCTCAGGACAAATCCCAGGGACTCCCTGGTGGGTTGGGGTCTCTGATTTTTGTGGTTGTGGGGGTTCAGAGAGGATTGATCTATAGTGTGTGGGTTCCCAGAGCACCAAAGCCGGGGCAGTGCAGGGGCACCTGGGGGCTGGGGTCTCAGAGGAGGTGGCTGCTGGTGTCAACGGGGTCAAGATTTCAGTGGCTGCAATTTTAAGCCGAAAGAGGGGAGACTGAGATGAGATATTGGGAAGAAATGTTTTCCTGTGCGGGTGGTGAGGCAGTGGCCCAGGTTGCCCAGAGAAGCCGTGGATGCCCCATCCCTGGAGGGGTTCAAGGCCAGGCTGGATGAGGCTTTGGGCAACCTGGGCTGGTGGGAGGTGTCCCTGCCCATGGCAGGGGGTGGCACTGGATGGGCTTTAAGGTCCCTTCCAGCCCAAACCAGTCTGGGATTCTATGAATTCCACCTGGGGGGTCACTGGTTCCAGGTGGGTGCTTTTGTTGCAGCACCATGAGGAGGATCTGCCGTGGGGGCCCCTGTCTGGAGATGAGGGGCAGGATGGGGACAGGCTGGAGCAGGGCTCTCAGGAGCACCCAGGTTCTCCCTCACACACGCTACTTTGGCTCTTGTACATCTTTTCTTTGATTTTCTGTTCCCTTGTCCTCCTGCCCGAGGCATTCTGCAGTTGCGGGTTGTGAGCGGCTCCAAGTTTCTCCGAGTGGAAGAGATGGGAAGGATGAGATCATTTCCTCGCTGTTTGTGCTACGGTGTGGTGCCAAGGTCACCTGGGGTGCCTGCTTTGTCCTTTCAGACAGATTTCCTGGCCCAGGTGAACTTCAGACAGCAAGAAGGGAATGGACCCATCCCTGGGACAGTTGGAGCAGGATGCAGTTTGAAGGATATTCCTTTCCCTTGCTGTTTTCTGAACTCAAATTGTTGCTTTTTAGTGGAATCTCCAGAGTTCTGGTGATGGCAGCAGGACGGTACCTGGGCTGCCAGGTGGGACTGAGCCCCAGGATGGCTGAGGGGCCACATCCTGCTCCACAGCCACGTGCAGAGAGAGGCTCCGGTGCTGCAGCAAGAGGAGCTGAGAACTTTGGGGCTGGGACAGTGGAGAACAAGGAGTGACTGCTGCAGGAGCACTTCTCCTGGGTTTGCTGGACATGGGTAGCGGAGGCTGCTGGGATGGCTGACCATCTCCCTCAGCCCGTCTGAGCACGGGGGTCTCTGAGGTGGCAAATGGTGACAGGTAAGACGGGGGGACCAGCATGCCGGTGAGCAATGGGGCTGCTGCCTCTCGCCCTCCTCTTTGCAGTTTTGGAGGCAAAGCAGCTCCCACAGCGACACGTCAACACCACATCCCCCTCCGTGGGGTGGTGGTGGGGACCCCAGCGGTGGTGAGGACCCCAGCTCGCCCCACGCTGGGCCCCGGGGAGGGGAGCTGGGGTGTGGGTTTGTGTCACAGCCGAGCAGGAGCCCTTCCGCGTGCAGAGATGCGCACGTCTGCACAACAGCTTGGGGTGTTCCCTGTCCCTTAGCAGGAATATTAAACCGCTGCACTTGCTGGGTCTGCAAATACCCACCTGCAAAATGCACCCGAAGGGGCTGCTCGGCCCTTTTCTGCTCAAAAACGAGTCAGGGCAGCAGTGCTGGGGTCCCTCACGGCTCTGCTGGGAGGGGATCGCTTTCCCCCAAGGAAATTAATTCTTGAAACCTTTGGGATGCTGGTGTGGTTGGTACGACAGGATATGGGGCAATGTGGGGCAAAAACCATAAAGCTCTTTATTTTTTTTTTGGTAGGAAAGCAAAGGGGGTATTTCTGGACAGGTGTTGTTAGTGCCCAAGTGCTGCCAACTGTGCCCTGGAGGGTGGAGGTTGGTTGAGTTCTTCGAAGCCCAACCACGTTAAGTCATTTAAAACACTCTCAGTCCTAAAACAGCCTGAATGTGGGGATTTTTCTGGCTGGGAGCGTGTTTGCTGTGGCAATTCCCACCAGGGTCAAAGGTGCAGGATGTGTCAGGTTCGAAAATAAAAAAAACAAACACAAAAAAACCCCCAAAAAACCCCAAAACAAACAAACCAAACCTGAAAAAGTTTAACCGGCAGCTTCCGGAGGGTGAATTTCCACCTTCCCGCAGCGCCTGGCTGCTCCGAAAACACCCATTTGCTTTCAAAAATAATCAATCGCCCCGAAA
>NW_010106798.1:26255-34803 GCF_000699245.1 Pterocles gutturalis | reverse complement strand
GGGGGGGCTGGTGGGACACGCCAGGCGCCCTGAGGCTGAGGCCCTGGTGCGACTGGCCTTCATCTCCCGTCCCGCCTGCCCGGGGCGCCGCAAGGGCAGGGGGTCGCGCCGTGAGCGGGCTGCCGCCTCTGAGTAACGTGTAGCGCTGTGTGTGTCGTCCGTATGGAGCCGTTCCCCAGCGGGAGAGCCTGCTGACGGTGGCCGTGTTCTTCCTGGTCCTGTTCTGAGAGAGAAAAGGCCTGGCAAGGAAGGCAGCCCCCGAACAGGGTTTCCCCGACTAAGAAACCTGCTGAAGCGCTCTGAAGGACACTCAGCAAGATATATCCTAGGGATAGACACCAGAATCCATTATAAAGAGAAGTGGTGATAGTGGCTGGGGTTCTGTGCTGGGTCATGGCTGGGTTTCTGTGCTGGGTCACCCCACCATCTTGGGTGGGTGGAACTGAATCTTTCTGTGCTTTTACTGTAGCCCTGCAGCGAGGGAGCAGCAAGGCTGCAGAACAGGAACACTGTTACTGGCTTCTGACCACAACTTTTCCTTGGTAAAAATGTCCACTTGTTGTTTTGTAGTTGAAAATACTAATGGCAAATCCAGATGTGTTTCCTATTCCTGTAGTCACTGTCAAAATCCTGATTTGGCTGAGGTGTTCCAAATGTCACAGTTCAAATTCACTTAAAGGCAAGAAAGAAATATTATGTGACTAGGTTCTAGATTATGTTGTACATGTTAAAGGTAGATGTGACATTGCAGTGTATGACACATATGTGTCAAGATCTATCCATTCAATGCAGTTGCCCAAAGTGATTTCTTCCTAAGGTTTTTACTAGCTTCCCTCAGAGAATTTGTACTCTAGCTGGGAATAAAAACAGTTTGGTGATAGTTTTATTCATTGTAATGCAATACTTTAGCAAAGTACACTGGCTATTTGATCTAGCATGGTATTTCAAATGCTGATACCACTTGACAAAGTTCAGAGGGGGTGGAAAAGGAGGAAGACCTGCTGACAGCCTGCTAAAGGTGGTTTATTACCCCACCTGTTTGTAGCATTTCAGTAAGAATGTCCTGAGTGGGGATTGGCATTTGCAAGTGGAAGTTTGTATAACCGACACAGATCCTCAATGTGTTGTAAGTTGTTGTATTTATGCCGACTTCATCACTCTGCAGATCTGCAGCAACTGAATATTTGGCTTCTCTATACAGTAATTTTAAAGGCCTTTTCAATGAGCAGTAAGCATATATATTTTGTAGTATCTACAATTTATTATTTTCTATTTAAGAACACATGATGTGAGATCAGCTTCTACAGGTCTTTGAATTACCAAAAATGTTGCAGATTATTTCTGCTGTGCTTGTTAGTTTATTATGTCAAGCCTTCTTGGAAACAGTTTTACTCTCTTATGTCGGGGGAAAAGAATTGGTCTTAATTCTATAATCAGTGGACAAAGCATGACATTCAGAAATAATAAACCACCACAGACATCAATGTGAGAGGAAGAGGAAGAAGAGTTTAAGATAATGCTGGAAAATGACTGCTGGCATCAGCTGACTGTTCAAATGGGGGTTGAAGTCTTGTGTTGCAACAGTAACACAAGATCTCTGTTTCCTGTAAATGCAGCCTTTCCATTTTCCAAATTGAGAACTATTTTATACAGATACTGCTAATATTAGGGTTGAGCCATGAACAATTAGTACTACTTGCTTAATTTTTCTACTGCATTAACTTAAACTTAGCTTTTATTTTGGTCTAAGTATATATTAACTGGTTTGTATCTCATTAATCCTGACTTAAAGTCTGCAGGCTTCAGTGTGCTTCTGTTGTCTAAAATTTTTTCCAGTATGTCTTTGTGCATTTATCTTCCAGATGTGCATGGGTACTGGTATTACACGTTGTTGTCCAAAGTCGCTATAGGCCAGCAGATTAGTAGGTGATTCCCCTGGAGATACATTTAGAGGTACTATGCTTCACCTCTTTTGTTTTGATACCATAATACGATCTCTTTGAGTTCACAAGCCCTGAAAGCTCCTACTGGCCTTTTTCCCTTGTGCTTTTAAATTGCTTGTTTGTGAGCTAAGGCCATGTTCTTAAATACTTTTTTAAAAAGAGTAAAAGGATTACAGGGTAACCTAGTTGATGTCTTTGGTTACTTTGGTGTTGGCCATAAGATGTTGCATGCTATCGCTGGTGAAGTACTAGTCTCTCTTTTTCTTTCTCTCTTTTTTCCTTAAAAAAAAGAAGCAACCCAAGCACACAACGACCCAATGCTATGTTGCCTGTAACTGGGATAGATTTTTCTTCTCTCCATGCTTGTATCATTGATTACAAAGAAAAGTGGGGGATTTTAGACTTGGAAATATTGAGGTATTGTTGAACAACCCTATCCACATGATTTTTTTAGACTGGAACTGTACCAAGGAAAAGAGATGATTTAGTCAGTTGGAATATCATGCTCATTCACTCTTAATCACCATATTAAAACATGTGACTTCTTTAGCCTTCCAGCTGGGCAGAGAGAAATGAGGACGTACTTCAGCAGAGGAAGTGTAACGAATCTAAACTTTTCAACCTTTTCTTCATTTAAAGATTAAGCCAGTAATCACCTAAAGGTCCAACATGCAAAACTGGCTTAGACTGGATCTTCTGGTTGTCATTGTTATACCATCTTTTATGTTCTGAAAAGGTTTTTTGTTCTTTTTGTTGTGTTCACTCCCTCCTCCCCTTTGAAAGTGGACAGCTAAGCTTATACTAAATTCCTGGGTTTGATCATATCTCGTGGTAATGATCTAATACATGCCTGATGCCTGTTGACAGTTCTTTAATTTAGTCAGTTTACTGCATTTTGGAGAGTCCATTGTGGGAGTCTTAAAGTGTTCAAATCAGAAGTAATCAGGAAGTACTAGAACTAGTATAGGGAGCTGCTGTTGTGGCCATGTTTTTATAGAGATTGACTTTCTGCATTAGCTGTCTGACATCTGTTTAATCCTGGGAAGAATAATTTTGAAGACCATTGCTAGTCCAGTTAACCAAGACTCGTTCTGATGAACAGTTAAATGAACTAAAACGTCTGACAAAAATAGACCCACAGCAGATGCAAACGCTTAAGAGAGAATTGGTGTTCCCAGAGGGATCTCTGTAATGTGAAAGTCTTATCTGTGTCCTCCTTAAGCAGCTGAAGAGTGCTCATGTTGTAAGGATTCTCATGGCCAAGTTGAAATCTTGGTATACTGGTGAGTTTCAGCTGACCAATCTGTCCAACTAACTCTTTCTGCCAGATGGCATCCCAAGAAAAATGCCAAGATCTGCACTGTGAAGATCCGGTATTCCCCTCACTGTGTACTATAAGCTATGCTCATTTACTGGAGTGGCTTGTTGTTGTTTAAGACTATATAAAGATAGGTGGTGTGAATGCCTGTGCTGCTGCTCTGCATTCTGTGCCCTATGCATGAGCAGCCATCCTGTTGTGGCTGGAATGATAGGGTGTGATGAGGGATAGAAAGATTATGGGAAGAGGTATTAGCTTTGTAAAGAGAAGACTGTGCCTTTGTTAAACAGTTTATTATAGCAGGAGAAAAGCTTTCGGGTATGCAAGTTTCCTTTAACAGCCTGAGGAGTGACTTGACTGGTCTTCAATATTCTATCAAAGACACTGCATCTTCCAACAGGTTTGGTTAGTGGGGCAAACACTTGGTCCTTCTCATTGTTGCACCAGATCATTATTTTGTTTCTCACTATGGAAGTGATACCTTAAAAAGCAGCTCTTCAGAAAAAAACTGAAATGGTGTTTCTGGCTAAATGCAGATGACATTGGTAAGAACTTCTAAAAAGGCAATTCTGTTATGTGAATTTCCTCTAGATGCTTGAAATCTTGATGGTTTTGTTATCATGAGATACATTTGCATCACCTGGTAGATATTCAGACAACCACCACAATATGTAGTTTAAACAGTGTTAAAATTTAATATGTTGAAGGGGCGCTGGCTATTCTAAAGAAGCTGTAAATACTTCAGGTAGTTGAACAGAAAACCTCCAAATGTGGCTTAACTTGCTTTAAAGCATAATGATGAAGTTTTCCATTACAGGAAGAGTCAACCTCAATTTAATTTCCTTTTGCTGGAATCCAATACCAGTATGTGTGTTTTGATTCCAGCCAGGTGTTTCATTTTACCAAAGTGCCGTGAAAGAGTACTTCTATCTGCTATGGGTATTAGATCTTTCTCAAAGACTTTCATGCAAACTTACTTCTGGTTCAGCTCTTCAAAGTAGCTGTCAAATCCCTCAGATAATAAACTGAAGATTCCATAATATCCTGACTTTAAAGACTGATCTGGAAGTTAACTGTAATGATGAAATGCTTATTCCAAACTTATGCTCAGTATTTTAGCTAGTACATTTAGGGACAAGTGGTTAGGCAGTGGTGAGGCTCGTAGAGGAGCAGATGTGTTTTAATGCACCCAGATTACTAATATGTTTCTGCATGTAAAGCTGAACCTGACTTACAAATCTGGTAATGGTTGTTTTATGAAATTGCACACCTTTTGTCTGTTGAGGTAAGAATCTTCAACTATTCAGAAGTGGTTCTACTGAACTGTAGTGAAGTTTGCTGCTGCAATTGCTTCCAGCTGTGCGCTCATCTCGTTTTGATGTTTGTCATCTTAAAGGTTAGAGCAACAAGAAGTATTTCAAGTAACTGTGCCAAATACACCTAGTAGTAGAGTGACTTTTGTTTAATAGAAGCAAGGGTAGATTTTTTTTTAGCTTTACAATAATGTTGGTGAGGTTAATGAAAATGTTGCTCATCTAGAGGAAATGGCTGAACATTGCACTAAGCAGATGGCTGCAGAACTTTTCAGCCCTGGCAGCTGGATGACAGGATCAAGATAAGAAAAGAAGGCCACTGTGGGACACAAATTATTATTGTATTAGTATTCTGTGTTATGGCTTGGATCTTAGTTGCACTAGATCTTATTTTTTTGTGAAAGTCTATCAAGCCAAAGAAAGAGTAGGATGTGTCTGCGTCAGCAGAGGGCTGAAAGGAATGTCAAATTTTTCGCAGTAGGAAACTTGTGAAGCAGTATAGCAAGTGAGAAGCGAGGAGAGGCTCATCTGTTTCGACCTCTAGAGCTCCTCTGGAGAAGCCTTCTCGACTGAAAGGAAAGAATTGATGTAGAAAACCCTATTATGGAAAAGTCTAGCACATAACCAGTCCGCTGTTGACAGTTTTTTTCATGTGAACATTGTGGTTTTCTCCAGTAACAGAAGTATTTTAATTGATAAAACTAGGATCTTTATAGTTTCTAGATATAGTGTGAAAACTATGTTTGAAGTCAGAAGGCCAGTTATCTACTGAGCTGATCAAATCTTCAGTGGGTCAAAGCAGTTATGCAATGAATGCCTTGCCAGCCTTTCTGCCTAGTTTTATTGCTGCTGCTAACTTCTCAGTCATGAGAAGTCAGTGGTTCAAAGACCACTTTTTTCTAGTCTTGTTCTGGGCTAACTGAAGGAATGTCCCAAGCTTCTGAATAAAAGCTGAAGTGCTTGAATAACAGTTTGTGGTAGTGGTACTTCTTGCATTAACAGACTTTACAACCCGTCTTTGTGGTAGAGGAGAATCTCTTATGCTGTATATATGTATTAAATATAAATATATTTTGTATACATTTAGCTTATGTGCAAGGCATGACGTTTGCTTGAAGTGTCAAGCTGGTGTGTATTGGCATACCCAAAGGTAAGTCCCCATCTGTTTTGAGGAAGAAGGCAGCAGAAGCTTGTGATAGGCTTCACGAATTGCCATGTTGCACGGTTTCACTTTGTAGCTGTTGTGTGCTGTGCTGACAGTAGCAGCATAATTCTGTTTTCTGTCTTTTTTTCTTGAACACACCTGGATTTACCTGAACATGTGCTGAGTAGCAAGCCTCATGTGAGAGGAAGGGGCTTTATAGCACCCAGGAAACAAGTTGCTGGAAAGATGGATTGTCTTGCATGGTTGCAGGTAGATCCACAGTATGTAGCTGAGCATCACTTAAGCAGATTTCTGACCTGTCGAGACCAGAGGTGGCCTCAAAGTGCCCGTGTGGCAGCTGAAATTGTATGAATAATTAAATGGAAGAATGTTTATATTGCTGAGTTTAAGAAACAATGATGCTTCTATCTCAGAGCTTAGGGCAAGAAGGTTGGTACAGTTAGCTTCTTGATGTTTGTGTGGAGAAGACTAAGCCACATTATTGTGTTGAGCACAGGAGGCGACTCATGCCTGGTTTCTTTAGAGTGCAGATGATTCAAAGTTGGAAGGTGTTTGATACAGCAGATGGTTGTGCTGCCAAACATGGGGACCTCAACAGACTGGAAAAATAGGCTGACAGGAATCTTACGAAGTTTGACAAAGGGAAATGCCAAGTCCTGCAAATGGGGAGGAATAACCATATGCCCTGCTGCAGGCTGGGAACTGACTGGCTGTAAGTGGCTTTTGCTGAAAAGGACTAGAGGTCCTGGTGGACACCAAGTTGAACATGAGCTGGCAATGTGTCCTTGCGTCAAGGGTGGCCATCACTATACTGGGCTGCATTAGGAAGAATGCTGCCGGCAGGTTCAGGGAGGTGGTTTTCCCCCTTGATTAAGTTCTGGGGAAACCACATCGGGAGTGCTGTGTCTGGTTTTGGGTTCTCCAGTAGAAGGAAGGCATGGCTTAATGCAGTGGGTCCAGAAAAGGGCCACAAAGACTGTTAAAGTTTTGGAGATATGAGGAGAAGGTGAGAACACTGGGATTGTGTAGCCTTGGGAAAAGAAGGCTCTGAGAATCTTATTGCAAAGTATATAAATACCTAATGGGAGGGAGCAAAGAGGATGGAGCTGGACTCTTCTCACTGGTATCTGCTGAAGTAACAAGAAGCAATGGGCACAATCTGAAATACAGGGAATTCCCTTTAAACTCTGCCCAGAGAGTTGGGAAGTCATCATTCTTGGAGGTAATCAAAACCCAGCTGGATGTGGCCCTGAGCAGCCTGCTCTAGCTTGCTTTGAGCAGGGCATTAGAATAGATGATCTCCAGAAGTGTCCTCCAACTTCAGTGTTTCTGTTGTTTGGTGACTGAGAAATGTGGAGTTATTTTCCCTGCTGTGTTATAGTAAAATTGTAACTGCATAGCATGAAGGAGCAGATTTCCTGAGAATACTATTTGGCTTCCCTTCCAAGTGACCTGTGTTAGAGTTCTGGGCATGCTGTTTCTTCTGGGATAATATCCCAAAATCTAGATGCAGAAATGCTGCTGAACTTCTGCATTTGTCTAGTAACAGGCGCTGTATTTTTTTAATACTTCCTCTTAAAAATATCATCTGTTGGAAGGGGAAGTATAAACTGTCCAAGTTACAGGAAATCTATGGCAGTGATTATCCTATTATTTATGAGGCCCTTGCAACACATCCTTATACAGCTGGACACTGGGATTTATGCACTGTACCAAAGTCTGCTCAGTTGAACGCAGTAAATGCTGGCAGTCTTGATTCTAAAGCGTGACTCAGATGCAATGCTAAGCTGATTGTCCAGTATGGGTGGTGATCTTTACTATCCTGTAACATCTAGGTTTTTACTAAGAAAAGGAGGAGGGATTTTTTTTTTTTAAAGCTTTATTTGGCTACATTTTACTGTGTATGCCTATTAAGCTTTCCTGGATATTGAATGTAAGGGCTTATATTCTGACTCCATTTTTCTCCTCTAGTAAGTCAAAACACATTAGTCAATTTTAGATATGGTAAAATCTATGCTCTTAGTTCAAAGTTATTCCAGCAGAATGAATCCTAGGGCTGGTAACTTACTAATGTAATGCTGCTGCTTCTGAATTGTTGGTCTTATGCTATTTACTACAATTTTGGCTAGTGTATTTAAGCTTTTGTGGAATTTGTGTTGCTAATCCTAGAACTTGTGAAGATAGTCTTGAGAAGTTGTGAAGACTGCTGGAAGCTCTTCAGCTCGTGGCATTTTGAGAGAAAGACCGCATAGCTGCTTGTCTTCTGTACAACATGCAGGACAATGTCAGTGCCTGTTGATCTTTGACAAGTGATTTTGAGCAGCTGTCACTCAAGGTGGCACATGAGTCTGCTTCACTAAGGCGTTGGATGTTGTGCAAGTGCATCAATGTTTCTGCTAACTGAGGGAAGGGGTTCCTACATTAGCAGAAGTAAGCCCCATGAGGCTCTCTATTTCGAGAAGAATCAATACCTGTTCTACAAACTCAAGCAATTAGTATTACGGTGTCTTCAGCGCCTCCCTGTGCAGTCTGTTGTTAAACGGTTGTTCTGTTAAGCTCTTCCAGAACAGAGCACGCACTGACATGGATATGTTATGCTGTAGGACTGGTAGGTAAACGAATTCCAGCAGAGAGCATGCATCTCTTTTTCAAGGATTTTTATGTAGTAGTTTGTACCACTTGGGACACTGGGATTATTTGCATTGTAGGAGGCCCGTAATGTGAATGCTGAATGCTGCTTCTAATTTATTCTGCTTGGTCCTGTGCAATAAGGAGGGCACAGATTGGAGTTCAGCTGGGCTTTAGGTAG
>NW_010106798.1:21050-26244 GCF_000699245.1 Pterocles gutturalis | reverse complement strand
CCTTGGTGCTGGTGGGGGGAGAGAGAGAGACTGATGACTCATCAAGTCAGGTGGTTATGCCTCTGCTGTGTGTCAGAAATTTCTTTCCCCTCTGCAGCAGGCTTTCTCATCCCTCTGTGTAGGGGCACTAGAAGGACAATTATTTCATATGTGGTGGTGCTTGACTGCTGAATTCTGGCTTTGCTTCACTGGGCCTGTGGATTTTTGTTACTCCCTGTTTCTGCAAAATAAGGTAAGAATCTGTGTTTATATAATAAAATAGCCATGGATTTTCTTCCTTGCTGCAAGGAGGCTCTTTCTAAAAAAATCTCACTGGAGTCTTAATTTTGATGAGATCTTTGTGGTAAGGCAGTTCATGGTGTAAATTCAGGAACTGATCAAATGTTTCAAGTAAAACCAAGGAACTATAATAGAAAGCAGGTTTTTCTGGCATTGAGAGCAGGACAGTTACATTTTTGGGGTTGCCATGTAGCCAAATTGCTGTGCTGAGGAGAAACCAAGATAGAAAACTCAGGTCATTGGCCCTTTCTTTTTTAATTATGACTATAAAGTTACTTTAATAAATGACCTTTCAGTCAGAGGTGGTTTTGCAGCAAATATTATTTTGATTTCTGGCACCACTAGGCAGAATATGACCATGTTTTAAAATCAATTGTTGAACTGTTTAAGACAAGGAAGCTTCCTGTATGTAAGTTGTAAAGGATACAAGATGCATCTTTGCTCATGAGGGAATTAAAATTAAGCTAATACCCTACGTTGGTGTGCTAGTGGGCTTTGTAGGTAGGACTGGATGGCATGTAGTACCTAATATCCTGTGTTGGTGAGAGGCCTCTGAAAGGCTATAGGAATTCAGTAGATTTCTAAAATGGCTAGCTACCATGGCTGCTGGGGTAAGTACATACTGTCTGTATGTATGTAACACATGATGTTATGTTTAGCAAATTCTGATGCACTTCAGGGAATTTTGTTTAATGATGAAGTAATTTAACAGTGTAGGTAGGTAAGGCAACATTTCTGCCCTCAGGGACTTTTCCCTCTAAAATGAAAATCTGTAATGCTAATATGCAAGCACAAGAAAACTATGTAGAGACAACAGCATTTTTTTTTCTTAATTTGTATTCAATGTTAAAAAGATGTGTAGCCTCTTAAAAAAAAAAAAGTCTGTTTGGCTGGGTGAACACTGACCTTTTAGACTGCGTGTACTTTGTTTCGAGGTGCATAGGAGGCAAAGAAAGTTGAAGAAGAATTCACTGCATCTTTTACACTTGTAATAATTAATAGGTGTGTGTTTAAAAGCAGCTGGTGCAGATGCTAAAGATCAGGACAAAGACAGGGTTTACTGGTGTGTTGCTAGGTGGTCTAATGAAAGGATCCCATTCTTTTCATTCGCTTGGCCAGTAATTCAGGAAGGTGGCTGTAGGAAGAGTGAGGGAGCAGAGAAGCCACAGGAATGAGAGGTAGGTGCCAGGTGTCAGGATGTTGCTGTTTTAAATGCAGAATGACTGTTCTGAGGTTCTTATTTGCATCCCTAAAAGATAAACTGTCTCTTCCAGCAGCAGTCAGCTGACCTGCAGGTTTTGGATATGCAGAAAAAATTTAAGTTGAAACTGTTCTTCTGGCTTTTTCTTGCCTTTCTAAATTGACTTGGTTGTATGGGACCCCGTACTGTCTAATTAACAAACAGCGTCATTAATTCAGTTATGAGAATTTGGTTTATCTCTCTTTATTGTACTTCTGTAGAAAATTTTGGTGGTATGGCTCTAGAGTTTTTTCTGTATGGGTACGTTGAAGTAAATGTTTTGGGTGGGTTTATAAGACAGCTGTTTTTTTCAGTATGAACAGTAATTGTGCTTGAGTTTTGCAATGTTTTAGTTGTTAAAAGCAAAAAGGATGAGGTAGTTATGTTAGTCTGATCAGAAGCAGCTCTTGCCAGCTGCTCAGGAACTGCAGATTGCTTTGCAAGGACCTCCCCTCTGCCATTTGTCAGAGGAGACTTTTGAGAAATAAGCATTGAAATTAAAATTGTCTTCTGGTCCTAAACAACAGGCAGCTTAAAGGCTAAACTATCTTTATGGAGAGCAGAGGGATCTGACAGATATCTGACTTAGCCTTTGAGCTTGAGAGCAGTTAGCAGTTCCACTCCAGGCTGGTGGTGACCAAGTCATGATCAGCTGTTGGGGTGGCTGTTGTGAAATGAATCAATGGTAGCCATGTTACACAATCCACTTCAGCGAGACATGGAGCCTGGAAGAAGCTATTCCTTCTGAATGAATAGGAGTTTGGAATCATTGGAAATCCTTTTCTTACAGAGCAGAGCCACCAATTTAAAACTTTTAGCTTGGTAGAGTGGATCTGTAGTACGGTATTAAAAAGCTGGAAAAGAGTCTTAAGATTTTAAGAATAGCAGATGTCAGCTACCTACCGCTCCTGAAGAACTGTCAGAAAAGCATCCTTTAATTATAGTGGAAGGTGTGGCAATGTCGTTGTCTTCCTCATTGTAGACAGGCCTCAGTATGCCTCTGTATTTGCTGCTTTGCAGAAGATGCTGGGTTAGGTTAAGCTTCTTGCAAAGACTCTGAATGTCAACAGATGCCTCACACAGTTCATGTCACCAAACCATGGGCTGGTGCTGGATAGGCCCTGTTGATATGCAGAGAGCATTGTATGCTGGGGCTGCCATACCACACCTTTCACCTGTGCTGTATCGTAAATGTGTCAATACAGTAGAGCTGGGTAGAGAGTTGCCTTACAGTTCTCTAATACTAATCGGTTTCCAAGGTAACACAGAGCATGGTAAGGGCTGACAAAGCAAAACCATTAAATACTCTTATCAGCACTAGAAGCAGGACAGCCCAACTGTCAATTACAGGACAAATTGGGATTGAGGAGGTCTGTGTCTAAAACAGCTTTTCCTGGGGCAGTTGTTTAGATTCTCTAAACAGTTACTGTCAGAAGATACTGGTGTTTAACTGTTGCAAGTTGGGGGTTTGGGCCATTATTCAGCACAATATTTTCTATAATGCTCCATGGGTTTCACTGAGAGCAAGACTGCATAATACCTAGCCGTGAGGCATATAGAGAGGACTCGCGTGTTTATCTGCTGGTGCTTGTGAAAATATATGCGTTTTCTTCTCTGAACACTCTGATTCAGTAGCTTGAGATAGCAAAAAAATGAATTTCCATAATTAATATTTGTAGTATTGCCTTTTAGAGACCGGCAGTAAAGCATCCCCAGAACATTCTCTTGCTCTGTCTGCATATGGTAGCCTGGAAGTTGCTCAGAATCATGTTTTGAAGGAGAGTAGATGACATGTGGAAGACAGAAGAGGTTCTCCATTGTTTAAATATCCTGTCATTGGGCTTGAAAATAGTCCAGGGTTTTTATGGCATTTTTGGAGTGTAACTGTTTCATTCAGCAGTGTTTCGTGGAGTGTATTATGTAGTGATGTTCCACCCCTATGTTTCTGCAACAGGGGATGTTAGTTCTTTCGTTTGTTTAAATTGGTTACTTTTTAACTTTTTATAGCTTTAAAATAGGTGTGGTTAAGGTGCTTCAGGCTACATGAGTTCAGAATTCTTTCTGAAACAGAGAGGGGAGGAAGAGGAGAAACTTACTATGTGTGTATTCTTCAGAACTGACTCTTTTTTCCTTCTGTACAGTTGAACAGGCAAAATGGACTTCTCCAAGCTACCCAAAATCCGTGATGAGGACACAGAGGCTTTTGTTGGCTATGTCCATGGAATCTCGGGACCTGGTAGGTATTATTTTGTGAAGGAAGTCATAGGTTCTGTTTCATCTACTGTCTTGTTAATCTTGTTCGCTTGGAAGTGAACTTAGACATGGAGAAGTATAGTATAGCTCTGGATAGGACCTTCAATTTTTTTTGAGGAGGGGGGCTTTTTAGGAAGGGTCACTGTCTTAGTAATCGTATTTAATAAGATGTAATAAGCAGAAGCAGGCTGAACAGTAATAATAATAATAACAACAACAACACAAGGTAGTAAAATTTCTGGATGAGATAAAGCCACCTGGCTGGAAATCTGCAGGCCCAGTGTTTTAAGCTTCTCTAAAAGGGTGTGAGATGCACAGTCCATTCTCACTGAGATGCAGTTTGACCCTGTGCTCTACAGAATACACAGTCCCCTGCCTGTGTCAAGCTGTTCTGTGTTACTGCTCTGTGAGCCGGAGAAGCTCAACAAGGAGCTGCAGGGGTCAAGGAAGGTGGAAGAGTGTGATGGTAGTGCAGCTGGGAGGAGGAGGAGTTTTCCTCCTTTATCAGCATAAATAGTTTCCTTAGGCTCTAATGGTAACAGCTTTTGAATACATACAGACTCTACCAGTTTTTCCGCTCCCTCCTGCATTCTCTTCAAGAGGTAAAGGAAAGGATGGGAATGTGAGAACAGAAGAATAGCATGTATTTTTGTTAGTGCAGCTTATTTGATGAATAAGAAACTCCCTTGGTTCATGTTTACCTAAATAAATGCCTGTTCTTTAACTGCCAATTCATAACTGCTGAAGTGATACTTAAAAACAGTTTTAAACTAGTACAGCTTTCTTTCCTAAGAAGTGGAAAATATATTTTAGTGTAAATATGTGAACCCTGTGTGCAAGATTGATGTTATAATATAAAAGACATAACAAATTTTGTCCTAAAGCAGGCCTCGTATGTGACTTGCTGAAATCTAACTCAAAACAGTAGGAGATTTCAGGCCCAAAACGTGCTGTAAAACAGTCTTCATCTGTTGAAAGTGCCCTAAGATATACATCACTTTTCTACAAAATAAAATACCCAAATTGTGTTTCCTTAAAAGCTTTGTAGTCACTTGCCACTCTCAATAGAAGGGTATGTATTGCCTTTAGCAAGTGCCTTGGTTTGATCTATACATGGAAATAGTTTGTTATGTATTTGAGTGACTTGAAAATGCTGGTCCCCAACCACAGGCTTAAGTAATTACTAGGTATCAGGTGAGCTTTTGCCATTTTCTTGTATGTTTTAATCCAGTCAGATGGGAATATGGCCCAGCTAACTGAAAGGGAGAAGTGCCTCTGTAACTTGTCAAAATTCACTGTATCTCTAAAACCCTAAATGTTTGCCATCTGTCAGGATACATAAGAAAAATTATGGTGTGAATTGGCTGTGAACTACTACATTCTGCCAATGGCCTCTTATTGAGCATAAAGGAACAGTGTGAA
>NW_010106798.1:15229-21040 GCF_000699245.1 Pterocles gutturalis | reverse complement strand
AACTGTTTTTCTTTTGGCATTTGAACTAGAAATGTCAGGATTTGTGGCAGCCAAGTTATCCCTTTTGTGACATCAAGAATGCACTTCTGATTTGGGTGAATACCAGGCTTATGCTGTGCAGTTCTTGGTAACTTCTCGTGGGTAAACGGCTGAGCTACAGGAAAAATATTCATTTATGTGCCTGTCTTTTACAGTGGTCACAGCATGCAACATGGCAGGTGCTGCTATGTACGAGCTGGTACGAGTAGGCCACAGTGAACTGGTGGGGGAGATTATCCGACTGGAAGGTGATTTAGCAACTGTCCAGGTGTATGAAGAAACATGTATCCTTTTCACTGATCCCTCTGGGCCTGCCAGACTGCTCACTCCAGAGCACAGTGGTGGTTAGGGTGAAGATGGATGAACAAAGCTGACTGGGACCAGTGCTTGGTACTTTTGGTGCCAGCAGGATGTCTGTTCTCCATGTCTTTTGTAAATTCTGATGGTTTTGAGGTAAATCTTATCTTGCTTGGCTGTGTACCAAGGAGACTTTTTTGGTTTCAGTGGAAATCAAATAATACGTACCTTAGAATTTAGGTTCATTTTAATTTAAGTATTATAGCTCTTTGTTAAGGAAGTTGTTTGACAAACGTCAACCATAAATGGCAAAACTACCAAGCAGTATTTGTTCCATTTTTAATTTGCTTTTGAAAACTATGCTTGTATGACACTTAAATACGGAATGTAAGGTGGGCACAATGTCGTCTTCTGGGCAGAGTATTTTGCCAGATGTAATTATTACATTTTTGTTTTTGCAGTGTGCTTACAGCATCTTGGTCCAGCTAGGACACAGCATGTATTCTAAAATCTAGTTAACTTAAAATGTATTGTCTATTACACATATGTGAGAAAATGTCAGAACAGAAGTCATAAAAGTTGAAGCTAGACCTTTTTTTTTTTTTTTTTTCTCATCTCATATTCTTCTAATCTTAAGAGTTAGCTCTGTGAATCTGTATAAAGGCTAGGAAAAAGCCTGTGCAGGATCCCAAAGCTTTGTTCTGAGGAGCTGGAGGGTAGACTGGTGATTAGCTCCTGTCTGTACCTACTAATTTATCTTTTTAGATGGCATAATCATTGTAATATCTAGTAGCCTTCCATCAGTACATTGAACAAGTTTGAGCATAGTTTACTTTTAGGTTCCTGGTGAGCGGGCTCTGTCATTGGGCTCTCTGAAGTCAACTTGCCTTTAATCTCTTGAGTCTTGCATAGGGTTTTGGGGGTTTATTTTGTATTCTAGCAGGGCCTTTTGCCAAACTGATGGACCTTTGCAGAGAAGCCCATTGTGCATCTTTGGAGCTTAGTGCATAGACTAGACAAGTTGTTATCAGAGAGGAGAGAAATAATCCTCGTCTTAGACAAACTCCCTTTAAAATTACACTGCTGTCAAAAAGGCTGTGCAAGGCTCAAGGTCAAAACACTTGTGTTCTCTAGCAAATTCTGAAGGGAAAAATTATGTATTTTGTAACATTTTCTGACTTTTAACAAACCTGTTTTCTAGGTTTGAAGATTTAAAAAATGCCTGACATCTTGTCATCCTGCTGCCTGTCACTTCAGTAAACTCATCCATATATAGTTGACTTGAACTAATGATTGTAAAGCAGAATATTTACCCCTACTTTGCATTGCTGGAGGGTGAGAACTTTGTTGCTTTAGCAATTTCAGCTTGAGTTTTGTATAAAACCTACATGCTTCTCAAATGATGATGTATAATATAGTAAAAATATTACCTTACAGTCAGAAAGGTGGTTTACTAGTATGATGTTGTGATGTGATGTATTCTGCCCTGTTTCTTTCTGTTTCTCTGGATGAACTTTTCCTCAGCAAATCTTTAGCTGGTGTCTCTGTAGGGGATCCTGTACTCCGTACTGGCAAACCCCTGTCAGTGGAATTAGGGCCTGGCATTATGGGAGCTATTTTTGATGGTATCCAGAGGCCTCTCTCAGACATCAGCACTCTGACCAAAAGCATCTATATCCCTAGAGGTGTCAACGTGTCAGCTTTGAGCCGAGACATCAAATGGGACTTCATGCCTTCCAAAAATCTGCGGGTAGGTTCTAACAAGCCTGTCTTCCTCTCTTGCTCCTCTACCCTCAGAGCTTAGGGCCAGAGAAGAGTGCCAAGGCTCTGACTGCTGGGAGCTATGGTTAACGCTATATTTAAGTTTGTGAAGAGGGGTGCTAGGAGTTGGTAGTGATGTATGAGACTGGATTGGGATCACCAAAACGTAACTTGATGTGACTCACTGTGTGTTGCTGCTGCGTATGAGAAACTTGCAATTTTTTAACGTAGTTGCAAAACTTGGACTAAGTATTAGCAGAAGCAGGTGTTACCTGAGCAAAAAGAATGACTGCAGCACACATTTCGTGGATGGTGAAGATAGCCTCGGAGCTGAAATTGTCACAGCTTTAGCCCTTGGCAGCATCTTTTTTCCAACCCTGCAGGTTAGCATATGCTGTCCTTTCTTTACTTAATACATTAAGCTGAGAGGTATAAAAGAAATGAAGAAAATTCCTTGCATCAGTCAGTAATTGTTACTGTCTGAGCCTTGAAAGGCGCCTGAACCCAGATAGTGTTGCTAGCAATGTGCTGTTAGTGTAATGAGTTATGTAAATGGACTACTGTGCTGTAACGATGCATTTATAAAGGGAGTAATCACAGTGCTAGACTTAATAGCTGTAGTTATTTTCTACAGTTTTTTGTCAAGGTTCTTTTTTAAAACTGGAGTTCTCTCTTATGACTAATAGACCTGTTCTGCTTTTAGGTTGGCAGCCACATCACTGGTGGAGATATTTATGGTGTGGTGAATGAAAACTCCCTTATCAAACACAAAATCATGCTGCCCCCACGGAACAAGGGTACAGTTACATACATTGCTCCGCCAGGAAACTATGACGCTTCAGTAAGTCTCCCAAACAGCAGTTGCTGGTATATTCCATGTCTCATTCATAAGGTTCATGTACACACTTTCTGTTTTGCATTATAACAGCTAGAAGGTGTTTCATGCAACAAGATGTCTAAGTTAATGATCGCTTCTGGTACCCTGCCTGCAGGGATTATGTGATTATCTTGTGCAGTTACTTTGTACATGTATGGCTTCCCAGAGGCACTTCAGTATGCTGTTTGCTGACCTCTGTAGGGATCTACAGTATCTTATTAATATGTAAAATTCAGTTGCTCCTCAAAAGCATATTTTTAGTTGAAGCTCCATCTTGCACTTTTTTTTCCCCAGTAACATTGTAAATAAGGAAAAGAGCCTTTCCTTGGGAGGGGATGATAGCGTGTTGATGTTCTGAGAAATCTGTGGTAGTATCAAAGACCTAGCTGTGCAGAGTGTCTGAGGTGCGAATTTGTGTGCTGGTCCAGTGTGCAGCTATTTCCTTACTTCAGTTGTCTGGTGCTTTCTGTTAGGACGTTGTCTTAGAGCTGGAGTTTGAAGGTGTGAAGGAGAAGTTCACTATGGTCCAAGTCTGGCCTGTACGTCAAGTCCGTCCTGTTACTGAGAAGTTACCAGCCAATCATCCTTTATTAACTGGCCAACGGGTCCTGGATGCCCTCTTCCCGTAAGTACTGCCTTTTATTTTCTAGTATGTAAGAAATCTCTCTTTTCGGGGGGGTGAAAGCAGAGGGATAAGGCCTTTAAATTTTTTTTAAGGGCAAACAGTCCCCAAGCTTTCACTATGTATCACAGCAACATCTCAAAAAATATTTAGCTGAATTCCTCATATTTCTATATTTGACAGGATAACCCACTAGTGAAAAAAGGAAGAGAAGTTTAACAACATAGTTCTAGTTCCTTAATCTAGAAAAGAATGGACAAGCATAAACATAACATAATCATGCCAAATCTACAGAAAGGCTAGAACTTTCAAGCTTGATATCTGCATTTGAACACATAAGTAGGATCTCTTTTCATGGTCTTGAGGATCTATAGTCCCCAATGATTTTGGGGTCACCAGTAACGAAAACTGTTGCACTTAACTGCTTAAATTAGCATTTTGTGTTACAGTTAACTTTCAAGACACTAAATTCAGTAATTTTGATCCTAAAATATTGTGCTGCTTATTTCTATAATGCACAGCTAAGTACAGTTGTTTTTTTTCTTAGCATTTGCATTCCATCTGTGCTTCCAGCTGTGAAAACTGCTATGTTTGAAGCCTGAAAGTCTAGCTGTTGTACCACCATAACTCACGTACTTCAAGGGCAGTAGAAGAAAAGGATAGGTTATTCCCTAAGTCTTTTGGTTTAGTGAAATACCTCTGTGCTATTCACCCAGAACAGTGAATGTGACTCCTGTCACTCTGCTTTTAATTAGTGAGTTTTACTGGAAAACATATTCTAAGATGGGAGAGAGCTGTTTTCAAGTTCCGTGCAAATCAGAGTCCTTTTTCGTTACACAGGTGTGTACAAGGGGGTACAACAGCAATTCCCGGGGCCTTCGGTTGTGGGAAGACTGTGATCTCACAGTCTCTCTCTAAATACTCCAACAGTGATGTCATCATCTATGTAGGCTGTGGAGAACGTGGAAATGAAATGTCTGAAGTACTGAGAGATTTCCCTGAGGTTAGTATGGAGAATTCATGGAGAGTCAACATTCTTGGGAAGACTTGATATATTACACTGGTGTTATAACTGAGTAAGATATTATATTGGTAGAGTGACTTGAAATGATCTTCTTGCCTCCCTGCTGTGAGTTCTAGCTGTAGTAGCAGAAATCCCTTTTGGCTTGTCCAAGAATTATTTCACTGGCCCCTCAATAAAGATCTGGACTAGCTTTTGGGTGTAGCTTCTAACTTTTAAAAAATAAAGCCAAAATGAATGTCAGGGTGTAATTTGTCATGGTTGCAAGCACCTTAATTTTTGCTGCTTATGTCTCTAACTTTTCTAACTTAACTAGGCATAGGAAATGCAGAATCTGTATTTACAGGGTGCAGGGTTGCGATACAAACAGTTACAACATATTAGTTTGACATGTTAGTCTTTGGAATACCTTCTGAAGGAAGTAGGGAATGCCTGGATTAAAAAATAAAAGATGCAACAGGTTTACCAATCCTCCTACCTGTTATATGTTAGTGAATTAGTTGTGGCAGAGTCATTTGTAAAATATGGGAAAGAAACCAGATAGGTAGTCTGAACTGTTAGGTTCAAACTCCACTGTCAGAAATAAGAGGTAAAAGGCTTGGGTGTGTTGATTGATTACAAGATGAGAAAGTCAAGCTGAAGTGGCCATGAAAAAGGTAAATCCCAGGATATTCGTAAATGGAATTCTACACAAATATCAAGATGTGCATTCTGTTGTTCAGTTGCTTGTGAGGCTTCACCTGGATTATGAATGTGGTTTTATGTCCAGTTGTCAAAGATGAACTTGGATCGGTGTAGGTGGGGAAAAAAAGCTCTCTGATTCCTAACAGGCTTAATAATGTACTTCCTGATGCAGTGGATTTGTCATTAGTCATTTGAATGGGATCAATAGGAATTTGCCAGTTGCAGAAGGTGATATGAAGCTGAGGTGTTGTGGTGGGTTAGCCCTTGGCTTGGGGCCAAGCCACACACACCAAATGATAGGGGAGAGAATAAAAGGGTTAAATGGTAAAGAGGACTCGTGGGTTGAGATAAGGACAATTTAATAACTAAACTACAATAATATTAAAAACAATACTATATACAAATATACAAATGAGTGATACACAGTGACACTTCCCCCCCATCCGATAACCAAAGGCCCAGCCCGCTCCGGGCCAGCGAATCCAGCGGAGGGGGAAGAATGAGTGACAC
>NW_010106798.1:0-14936 GCF_000699245.1 Pterocles gutturalis | reverse complement strand
AAGGCCTTGGAAGAGCGATGCCGAGCCAGGAGAGAGCACCAAAAAAGCGGAGCGGAGGCAAAAGAGAACACTCTTCCGGGTGTTCTTACCTATATATCGGACATGACATGCATGTTATGGAATAAATCATTGGCTATTCTGAGTTTGTCTTAACATAAGGGCAAATCCTATGCTAGCAACCGGCTGTGCCTCTTTGCTCGTCTGCTGACCTTGGCAGCAGAACAAAACATTATTCTCTTATAAGCTCCTCTGAGCGTAAATCCAAAACACAGCCTCTTGCTAGCTATTTATGAAGAAGAAGGAGAAAAAAAAACCTCACAGAGTTAACTTTAAGCAGTCTTTAACCCACGACAGGTGTGTACGTTAAAGAGTTAAGCTGTGTGGCACATGGAAGGCAAGCCAGCATAGTGTCTAGAAATCTTGAATCTAGTCTTTGCTCTTGGTAGAGTAACTGTGGGAAGAGTATTCTGATATAAGGCGAGTAATACAGTAAAAAAAAAAATGACCCACACACCAAAACAAAACAAAAACCCCACAACCAACTTGCTCCTGTTACCTTTTGTTTTTCTCTTGCATTGTAGTTAACATTGGAAGTTGATGGCAGGGTAGAAAGCATCATGAAGAGAACAGCTCTGGTAGCAAATACCTCCAACATGCCTGTGGCTGCCAGAGAAGCCTCTATCTATACTGGTAAGATTTATAGGAGGCTGGAAAAGGCTGTGTGTGTAGAGCAAGCCATCATGCTGTAGTATTTTCAATTCCTGAGATGCTCAATACCAAGAAATCTGCCTGGTTTCAGAAGTCAACCCTTTTGGGCCTCGCCTGCTTGAAGTCCTAGTATCTTCAGTGAATTTGGATTGCTTGCATATAATTACAATTTCCGAATATTGAGTAAATTGTGCTTTTAAGGTGAACTTACTGCACCAGCTCTCATGTAGTTTTTCTGCATGTGTTAATTATGTAAGCTTTTGTTTATGAATAGTGTTTTGCTGGCAAGCACAGCCACTTAATGGGTAACTCTCTGAGTTGGCAACCTAGTCTTCTTTCTTTGCAGCCTATTTGAGGTTTTTTTAAAATTCTTTTTTATGAAAAGTTGTCTAAGATAAAACATGACCTTTTCTAACTGTTGTATTTGGGTAATTTGAAAGGGAACGAGACATTTTGCAGTAAGAAGCTTTGCTCATGGCTTCAATGAGGCAAAGAGTAGCATCAATGACATTGCCATGCTGTATCTCCTCAAAGAACTACACAAGAGTGCAAGATGAGCCAGAGCGGTTACTAAGCAAAAATGGGGAGAGTGAGAAGAAACAAACAACAACAACAAAAAGATAGCAAAGACATGATCTTGTGGGAAGAAAGATTAATTTTCAGTGTCTATTGCCATCAAAATATAAATTTAAATAATTTGGGTTATTTGCATCATAGTGACAACATGCAAGCATAGAATTCCTTTCTGAACTGTATCCTGCAGCATGCTGTTGTCTTTGTTCCAGGAATCACCCTGTCTGAATATTTCCGGGATATGGGCTACCATGTCAGTATGATGGCAGACTCTACTTCCCGGTGGGCTGAGGCCCTCAGAGAAATTTCGGGGCGTCTGGCTGAAATGCCAGCTGGTGAGCACTCTTTTCTCAGTCTAGTCTTGTAAATACATCCTTTAAACTCTGAGCCTTTGACTCAATTTCTGTGTATTGGTATTTGCAGACAGTGGTTATCCAGCCTACCTTGGTGCCCGTCTAGCCTCTTTCTATGAGCGAGCTGGCAGAGTGAAGTGTCTGGGAAATCCCGAAAGGGAAGGCAGTGTCAGCATCGTTGGAGCGTGAGTGTTGCATTTCTTTGCTTTGCGTTGGCTGCAGTTCTTCCTTTGCGTTGGCTGTAGTTCTTCCTCTGTGTTTTTGCATGTCAAAGCACCTATTTTTTTGCACCAAAAGAACACCTTGTTGCTCTGTGCGGCTGCAGAACTAAAAATACGTGAATGAGTAGGTAGATATTTAGTCTCTGTTCATCCTCAACTACCACCAAATTGTGCATGGGGGCAGAAGGAATGAATGTGGACAGGTAGTTCTTTGAGGTGTGGAGTTGCAGTTGCTTGCAGCAATTGGAGCAAATGGCTCAGGGAAGAATGTCATTAGAGCTGTCACTGAAGAGTATGTTAAACCATGCTTAGAGCAGGAAAGAAGGGGCAGTTAGAGCAGCAGTGTGTACGCTTGGAGGCATAATGAATTATGATTCTCTTGCTTAGAGTAGAATTACATGGAGCAGCATATCGCAGCCTGTGGTAGGCTGTGAAAACTGTGTGGTCCCCAGACGTTCTTCTAGGCTATATTGATTGATATATCATACTGTGGGCAAAGTGAATTTTCCCCCAACGCATTTTCAGGAGAGCCTCTAGCATCTGCAAGAACACCTAGAGTCCATTCTTTGTTCTTCTTGGTTCTGCTGTCTACAAGATATGTATGCAAACATATTGTGCTTTTGAGGTTGGAAGATATTTTTTTTTCTCTCTGGGAAGGCATGTATTAGGGCTTCAAGCACAAATGAAGTTGATGTGGTTATTTTATAGGTGAATACCTGCAATAACTTCAAATTGGGATTTTTTTCTGTAAAATAATCATTGCACTGTGTTGCATGGTGTCCTATCAGCACACGTGCTGAATCTGTTCCAGTTGAGATAGGTTTGATAATCCAAGCTGGAGTTAATACCTGGAGCTAAAGTGACTGATACCTTGATACTGTCAGTCAGTCACTGATAGAACAATATTTCACGGTATCCTTGATATTACACCTGTGTGGGTATGCATCAAACACTTTCTGCAGTGGAAGCTTGCAGTCTGTTACTTACTTGAAATTCGGTTGACTTTTCTGATTTTTGTGATCACAGAACTCTGCAATCATGTTACATCCTTCAGTTTAAACTGTGAAAGCAATTCTGATACCATTTCCTTCTCTTCCTGCTCAGTGTCTCTCCACCAGGTGGTGACTTCTCTGATCCTGTCACATCTGCTACTCTGGGCATTGTTCAGGTACATCCTACAACGTTGAAGCTTTTCTGTCCACTTTGTTAAGACTCAAAAATGGTTGTGCTTCAGTGCATTTGTGCTAATGGCAGGGGTGTAAGAGTTTTAATTTGACACAGTCAGCTTTGTAGGGTGCTTAGGAAAATGTTCTAACAGTGTAAAAGGTGACCTTATGAGATGGTCTCTGAACTGACATGTTTGAGATCACTGTAGAAAGAGGGAATGAATGTAACAATTCCTTCCAACACTGCCTGCTCAGGAATGTGTGTGCTTCCTGGTTGCTGCCGTTTGAGCTGCACTTCAAATGTAGCTGCTCTCCGCTGAGATGGAAAGTGAACCACTCTTAACAGGTGTACTGAAACCATGAAAAAGTCCTCAGAGCAGCTGACTGGGAGAAGAATGTCTTGCAACTGATTGCCCAGCCATGCTTTGGGAAAAGAACTTATGTCTAATAGGGCTTCACTTAATCAGACTGCAGTATTGTCTTTGTTACAACTGACTCCTCCCTCATGAGGAGTCTCAAGCTGAATAAGTCTGAACTCAGCTTAAAAGATGCATAATTTTTTGAGAAGTGTATTTGACAGTCACTGCTATAGTTAAATTAACATAAGGAAGGCTTTTTCTCTCAGGCTTTCATTTGTGATAGCCTTTGCCATGTTGCATTTGCTTGAACTTGCTTTCTGTATTGGGTTTTTATTTTTTATTGTCTTCAATTATTTTGGTTCATTTTTGATTTGGAGCACTGTTCTTTCTGGCTTCTGACAGGTTTTCTGGGGCCTGGATAAGAAGCTGGCACAACGCAAGCACTTCCCCTCTGTCAACTGGCTGATCAGTTACAGCAAATACACGCGTGCCCTGGACGAGTACTATGACAAGCATTTTACAGAGTTTGTCCCTCTCAGGACAAAGGCCAAAGAGATTCTACAGGAGGAAGAGGACCTTGCAGAGATTGTGCAGCTTGTGGGGAAGGTGAGTAACCAGCTGTGAGGAAATGTGGTGTCAATGAGCTGTCCTCCATTCCCTTACTTCTAGTGCAGGCTTTTGACCTTGTCTTAGACCAGACTTGATGGATACTGCATTGTGCAAAAAAGGCAGATGGTCACTGGGAAATGTCGCTCTCCTGCCTCTAGCTGTGCTTTATGCTAACTTAAGTCTTAAGTGGTGTTTGGCTTATAATGACAAATACTTTTTTAGATTTGATAAACCTTGTCTTGATGGTACTTTTCTTGTGTAAATTAGATTGCAAGGCTGGAGTTAAGAAACTTCACTTTCTTCAGTGTTTTAGTTCTGATGAAATGCCCCTTGTTGCAACGTACAGTAGGGAAGTAATCTTTGAAGAGAAATGATGCAAACTGATCTTTGCTGTTCAAGTCACCTGAAGGGTTACAATTTATTAGAAACCATGTTAACAGCTGCAGAACAGAGGTGTTGGCATTTACAAGCTGGCCTGTAGATACAGAAGTGATGTCTGCCTTTTCTAAAAACTGTCAATTACCTAGTTTCTCTGTGGAAATCGTTGACATGACATATGGCTCCATTTTACAGGCATTCTTTAATTTCCTTCATTCACTTCAGTGTTTTGGAGAGAAAGTTGAACTTGGACAGGAAAATTTCCCTTGAGAGCTCTCAAAAGGGACCCAGTGAAAACCCTATGTTTCAGTTTAGCACTGTAAATATAATTGACAGGTGCCTAGCACATATGCAACTGTAACTTAATCCCATGATGTTCAGATCAGATGAGCAATGCTGATTTACAAGGTGGTGATAGTGTGTGGTAATAACTACAGTTATTTGGAAAAAGTTTGGTCCTGGTGCTCTCCCTCTTCATTGATGTTCTAGCCCAGCTGAGATGGGGCCTTTCACCAGATGTGTCTAACAGAGCTCTCCTCTCTAGATGTGTCTTCAAAGAAAAGGAAATGTGATCTTAGGGCCTTATACAGTTTTCTATTTATAAAAACATGTTTACAGAGCAGGGTAGAATCAGTTCCTCCGTGTGGAAGGGTTATTGATAAGGTAGTGCTTGTAATGAGGCGTTACTCCCATGATAGAAGTACTGGAACTGGTGATCTTGTTCTCAAAGATGATGTCTTTAACAGTTTCTTTCAGTCTGAGATGGGCTAACAACTGCAACAAAACTTTAGAAAGGGAGAATTGTGGAAAATTAATTTTTTTTTCTTTTTAGTTCTGAATTCTGTTAGTCTCCTTGTGAAAGAAGCTCCAGAATTCCTATCTAGAAAGCAGGCTGGGGTACTTAAAACTCAGTCTGCCCCCTTCAGCAAAAGGACAGTGAAGGTAGAGAAGAGTGACCTGTGGTGCCAACAGCAGCAGTGTGCAGCAGGGTTGTGGCTGTCCTGAAGAGTGTGACAGGCATTGTCATCAATGCTTTTCTTGAATGCCAGACAGGGAAAGCCCATTGGTAGTTGTGGAGGCTGGGCTGGTATCAAATCCTGAAGATTACTTATTGATGTAGCATGCTGAGATCTATTTTTTCTTCCATGGACATAAGGATTGAGCAAGATAAAAATGAATTTACCTCTTTGTGTAGAAAGGTGGTGTTTCAATGTACTTCGTAGCAGAGCCATGTGTGTTTTCTGCGTCTGGTGGCTTTTGCATTATCTTAAAGGAAACTTCCACTGTTTATCATCAAATAGACTTAAAGTAGACTTATTGACTGTTTGGCCCATCTTAATTTGGCTATCAATTAAACTGGCTGTTCTATAGCAGGTAGTGAGAAATACCCAAAAGACAGAATTCTGCTGGAAGCTATCTTAAGAGGGTGGGAAGAAGACAGTTACTGAAAGAGAATGGTTCTTGGCCAGGACATGCCATGTCCTCATGGACTTGAGTACTGAACTAACACCATACCTCACTTTTCTAGGCTTCCTTGGCAGAAACAGATAAAATTACATTGGAGGTTGCCAAGCTGCTAAAAGATGACTTCTTGCAACAGAATGGTTATACGCCATATGACAGGTGAGATCTGACTGGCCACTCTGCACTCTTAGTCCTGTGTCGTCTGTATTTAGACAGCTATTTTATTTGGAAACCAATCAGTACAGAGATTTAATTTTACTCACCATAAACAAATGGAAGAACTGTGCTTAGGTAGGCTATCGAACAGTGTACTCACGTTGCGTTACCCAAGGTGTGTGCACACCTTTTCCGAATGCAATCGCACCCTTTGAGTTTCTCAGGCCCTCATCTATTGTTCAGTTAGCCAATATTTCTGCAATAGCATGTCCTCTTGTCCTCCTTAGAAGGAGGAGGAAAGGACCACTGTGTTTTCACAGACCCCACCCAAAGTCTTCCTGTTTATTCTAGCAATGCATGGGGGACTGTAAGTATCTGTGTTCAGTTACTATTGCATAATACATCTTAAGTATGTTCAATCCATCAAAAAAACTTACTGGATCTTTTCTTTAGTGCTATGCTTATTATCCCCGTCTGCTTTGCTTTTTTTCTCTCCTAGCCTTGTGTTTTAACAGCCTGACAAAAATCTTTTTGTACTTCATCTCACTCCCCAGCCCAGGTAGATCAGGAGTTCTTGAAATATTTCATCACTAAAAATTTAGATGTACATAATGTTGTAATCGTGTGTGCCTTTGATTAGGTTAGTATGGCAGGTATGCTTGTATGCAGTAGGGAAGCACAGGAAGTAGCATGATGTAGTGTATAAATAATAATGAGGTACCTTCTGTGGCAGCCATCTACCCATTAAAAATTGAGCTTTTTGTGCATGAAGTGCTCTTGTCATAGAAACACTCCCTTCCCTATGCACAAAGAAATTTGCAGAGCTGTCAGGTCATCCCAGCCTGCTTGGAGGGAGCCTACTCCCATATGATGGACAAAACAGGAAGGAATAATTCTGTTGGCTGCTCTGGTGTTTTCGTTTTCTCATTAGTATTGGCACTAATAAGTATTAGATTCAAATGTGAGACT
This sequence comes from Pterocles gutturalis, assembly GCF_000699245.1. Lineage (NCBI taxonomy): Eukaryota > Metazoa > Chordata > Aves > Pterocliformes > Pteroclidae > Pterocles > Pterocles gutturalis. Next base: position 7,980 of record NW_010106798.1, on the reverse strand, counting down.
TGTACAGCGATGGTTCCTATTCTCTCCTGTTTTGCCCAGTGTTTGAGTGCTGTTTCAGAAACCTCACTTCCGGGTGATTCTCTTAGCCTATGATTCACCTGTTTAAAAATGTGGGACCTATTAGAGGTGATCTCTCTCCTTTGACAGTGTGTATCAAAAATACCTGGAGTAAAGCAGGCTAGCACTCTTCTCTTCCAGGTGAGAATTACAGAGTTGTTGTGAAGGCAGGAGCAAAGGCTTGTCCTGTTAACTGTTCCAAAACACTTGACAGATCCTCTTCTGTTCCATCAGGTTCTGCCCTTTCTATAAAACAGTGGGAATGCTTTCCAATATGATTGCATTTTATGACATGGCACGCCGTGCTGTAGAAACCACAGCCCAGAGTGACAATAAGATCACGTGGTCTATCATCCGAGAGAACATGAGCGAAATCCTGTACAGACTTACTTCCATGAAATTCAAGGTATGTTTGTAAGGAACTGGGTTGCACTGCTTGTGGTGACCTTCCAGTGCCTCTGAAAGGTTGTCTCTCAAAGGTGGTCATCAGTTGCTTCAGATAAAGATCTATAAACAGGGACTTCTTGCAATCATTTTGAATACCCTTAAGAAGTGGTTTTAGGTTGTGAGCACAAGAACGGTCAGTACAGAAATCTAGTTGGGTGATGCTGGCTGCAGAGTCTTGGCAACCCCACCTTCAATAGTCTGTTTTATGTTACATGTATTAATGGTAATAGTACAGGCACCTTTCCTGGTTTTTTTTGGGGATGGGGTTGTGATAACATTCTGTAAAAAATGTTCTAAGGAGACTATTAGCAGATAAAAGCATCCTCAAGTGAATGATAGAAATGTTGATCGAACTATTTTAAATAGAAGTTAAGGAAAGAAATACTAGTCTCCTGCAGTAACGTGTGATGTGCCCTGTGTTTGGCTTCAGGACCTAGGGCAGCTATCTAGGAGGAGAGGAAGGGAGGAGTAACTTCAACATGGGCTAAAGAGAAAACAAGTAGCTCAGAGCACCTGCACTGGGTAGCTTCAGTAGCCATCTTTTTAGGGTACAGCTTTCCTAAAACTCATCCAGAGCATGGTGGCATAGCAGTTACTGGTAGGGCAGTAACATGTGATGCTGGCTCATGGTAAAGTAGACAAGGAATATTTTCTATGTAGTATAATGCTTACTCCATTGTAACTCCTTATAAGCCAATAATGGAAATCTTTCAAGAACAAGTACCATAAGATAAAATTATATTTAAAATTAAGAGTTCTGGTGTACCGATGTATTCTGTTCCTGCAGGGTACTAGCTTGTTTCTGCAGTAAGCAGATCCCTGGTCTATATTCTCAAAGCATCAAGAGCACAAGATACATGTTGGGGACATGAGCGTCTTTGAGAGCTAGTTCTGTAGAGATAGGGGAAGTAATGAACTTTTTACGAACCCCAGCCACCAGAAAACATCTAGCATGCAGTAGAGTGGTGGACAGCATGGCTGAAAAGGGGAATCCAGAGGGTGAATACATGTTAAGTGGAGGTGGCCATCTAATACATTAATAGTTATGAAAGGAAAATTATATTTCCTGGGCAATTCCCGCCTAAAAGGAGCAAGAATTTAAATGTCCTGCATTCTGCAGTCTGTACTTTGGAGAAACAATGAAGAAGTAGTGCATCCACACATGGAAGTCCTCTGTGTTTCCCAAGAGCTGCACTGACCCAGAGGAATGTAGTGCTGAGAGGGGAATGGTGAAGACATTGAATTCACAGCCTGGCAGTTCATGCTTCTTGCAGGGAAGGCCTTGCAGTCTCAAAGCAAAGCTGATTGTTACGTGGTTTTGCCCTTGTCTTTCATGAAAAGTATTCTGAGAAAATGAAGCTGTACAGAAATGATTTTGAGCTTGTTATGATTGCACAGTAAGATTTTAATTGGAACTGAGTGACCTCCAAGTGATGTCAAAGTAACTCTTGCACTTATAGGGGATGCACCCCAAAAAGTACAGCAGTGTTTGTGAGTCACAAAGATCATTACTCCATTTGGCCTGGGGATAGAAGCTGGTATTAATCACTGCAGCTCTTGAATCACACAGCATTAACTAAGACCTTCAGTATTATTGAATCCTCTCCGAATCAGTGGCTTTTCAATAAAGCACTGCTCATGAAAAAAATTTCTCTGTCCAGTATCCATTCTGCCTGCTCACTTACTGTGGAAAGAGGATGAGATTTGAACCTTGTGGCTGTTAGTGAGACAGACAGGAGGTGGAGATGGAGCTATAATGCCTGCTCTGCAGTTAGTGAATGTTAATCCTGAGGTTGAGAAATTACAGCACTGGCAAAGCAGGGTTGTCTTAAGCACCCAAGGCTTTTCCTGACAGATATGTTAATTTGCTGTGTTTGTCTTTCAGGACCCTGTGAAAGATGGTGAAGCAAAAATCAAGGCGGACTATGCTCAGCTGTTTGAGGATATGCAGAATGCATTTCGCAGTCTGGAAGACTAGACTTAACCTCTGTGACCACTCATTTGTCCTCTCAGCTCCTCCGCTTCCCTACCTTACAAGAATGATGCAACAGTACTTGAGTTGATAAATAGCCCTATGTTTTCCCTGTTCATATTTGGAGAGTGTCCTTACAAAACATTCCTCTTAGTGTGTGTTTGGCATTGCTTTGTGTGTCTGAAATGGTGAGTGATGTGTGAATGGGCCTGGCTGAGTAAGGAAATGCTGTTGTACACTTCTAGGGTGGGAAGAATTTCACCTTGCCTCTCCCAGCAATCTTGTTACATCCCAGGGTGAAAGATTCGTTACCCAGTTGAGCTGTACTGGTAGAGGAGGTATAGATCTTAGTGCAGTCGCATAGTATGTTCTGAGCTGGCAGTGGTAAGGGCATTTACATCTAGCACTTTGCTAAGTGACTATCATGATGTAAAACTCTCTATTCTCAAACTGAATTTTTGACCATATTCTGACATGTTGACACAACCAAAAATTCTTCACTACTCTGTCCCTTCTGAGTCTGTTGGTACTGAAATATGGCAGTTCTGGATCTCTTCAAGACTAGAAGATGAGCACGTACAAGCAGACAGTATACTTTTATACACTGGAGAAAAAGAATTTTATTTTCCTACTTAATATAGGTAGGACTGTTGGACTTGGCATCAGCTAAAATGAAAGGCATAGGTGCTCAATTTCCAGCCGAATTTTACCTTCTTGCCTCCCACTCACCCCATAAAATTTCACAACACTCAGTTGCTTTAGCTTGTGAAGCTTGTGACTGCTGCCACGTACTGCAGGACATGCATAGCAAGTTACAGTGATGCCACCTGTGTAGACCAGGAACACAGTCCTTCCTTGGTGGTGTTCTGTCTGCCAGCGCAGTTGCCTCCCAGTGCAATGCCCAGGTCATGCTAAGGAAAGGAAAGTGCGTGCTTAACCTTCCTCCTCCACCCGTGCTCACATGGCCTGTTTGGCGGTGGCACAGAAGGTCCCCAGTTCTTGTGTAGGAGGAATGTATGATGCTACACTTCTGGGGGCAGGGGATGGATAGGGGGGAAGGTTGACAAGTACAAAATCTATTTACTCTTGCCTTGATTACAGCGCAAGAGAAACCAGTGATTCTGGTCTGCTCTATGCTCTGGAAGCACTCTATCGATAAAGGGGCTGAAACTGCTGTGTCTTGGGCTTGTTTATTGGCAAAACTAGTATGAGATGAGGAACTAGCATAGGGCAGCCTTTCTGTCAAACTCCAGGAGCTCGACACTCCTATCATTGCTGCAGAGTGAGAGAAAAATGCTGGCACCCTCTCCAGTCTCTGCCTCTCATTTGTGTCAGGTGGCATCTAGTGCTGCTTTGTTGTGCAGCATTCCGTGCCCATCTACTGCTTTGTTATGGTCATGAAAGAGTAAGCATTGTAGGTGACCCCGTGGCAGTGGCATGGCTATGTAAGTGTTAATTCTGCACTGAAGTATTTCCACTGGCTGCTGGCTTTGAACAGTAGTGATGCAAAGGGATCTTTCACTATGGACCAAATGCTGCCACTTCCATTATGGTATCAGATTGCTGTTTGTCAGGAACGGCCTGGCTGAAGCTTAAAGGGATTAACTATTTTTGGTTCTCCCAAAAGAAACTACTCCTCCAGCTGATACTCTGGTAGTGAATGGTTACGTTTACAGCTCACTAAACTTGGCGTATGCTGCTTATTTTACCAATGAGCATGTGTGAATGAATAGTCACCATCCAAGCCCTTGCTAGATTCCTCATCATTTGTACCCTTCACCACTGTACAATGTATCATGTCATGCTAGAAACCAGATGTTCTTATCTCTTTTCTTTAAATAGAGGATGTTATAAACTTGACAGAAGATGTCTAAGATAATGCAGTTCTAATATTTATTGTGCTGTACCTGGCCCTGAAGTGTGACCAGTTCAAACAGTTTCATATATATTTTTGTCTTTTTTTGTTTTGTGTCTGTTTTCAGTGTTGAGATTCTGATGTTCACTGTGACCTGCAAATCTTCCCTCCATAGCTGTGGGAAGAATTAAAAGATGGGCAGAACCCTACCACCTACATTATCGTGTATATTTCATGATGTATGTTGCTGGAAATTGTGTTAAAAAAATTTAAAAAGTTTAAGTTGATGAAAATAAAATGGATTTAAAGTAGGTCATATCTGTCCTATTTCTTATGTCAAACCAAACTTGTACCACAGTGCTGTACACGGCATACCATCAGGAAAGCTCACAGCTTGCTTGAAATCTTCATCACGTTAGGGATTTCTTTAAACCTCTAAGCAGCAATTTGGCAGGGGCACTTTACTTCAGTTCTCTCATTTACTTCAGTCTTTCCCAGACATTACATGAGAGAGTTGTAATGTAGTAAATGTTTGTGGGGTAGGTATTTTTAGGACTACTTTTATTACAATAAAAGTACAACTGTAAACTTGCCTCTCACTGCTAGTACCTGCCACGCATGCTAATACAACAATTGTACCATTTTATGGCACTTTGCTAAGCCTTAAAATATATCCCTGCTGTGTACCTCCTGAATTCCTTGTAACAGCTCAGCTGTGTGTTTCAGACAAACTGACTGGAACTTCTGCATTGGAAGATAAAGAGCAGGGCTGGCCACAGCCTGAAAGGAACATGTTAGCATTACATTTTAAATATAGAGTCAAGACTTTCTGTAAACAGTAACAGATGAAGTGAGAATAAACTAAAACCATCACATTCAGGCATTTTTGTACATATTTGACCACTGTGTAACACCTCTTTGAAGGAAGTGTGTTGCTATTTTTTATATATATATATATATATATTAGAGATACAACAAGCTCAAGTAGAGCAGACGTTCACATAATTCCACCACATTAAAGGTGCTAGCCAGCAGTTCTCTGTGGACGTTAAGAAATCCATAGAGAGAAGCGATGAGTTCAGGTTTTGGCAGCTTGGAAGTTACCAACTGGCACCATCCTGACTTCATCCACTCTACTTTTGTGGATCTGGAAGGCCGGAGTCACCCAGCGGCCACAGGAACACTGCTCACCCCGCCAGCTGAAGGAGCCCAGCTTCGACATGCATTTGGGACACAGAAGCTGCAAGAAGAACACAGTCTAAGGCACATGCATATGTAGGTCTATCTAAAATGTGCTTCTATCGTACATTAAATTGTGGCAACCCGTGCTCAGCCAGCTCCTTCCTTTTCAACACTTCACAGGGCTGAAAAACAGGCAAAAAACCTAAACTGGCACGGCTGTATAGCGCTGGGGTGAAGCAGGCAGCTGTGCTGGCAGAAAGGAGGGTGTGGACATGCAGCTGCTCTGACCTGGTGTGGTTCCAGGACAGTCTTGCCACTCTCCAGAAAGCCTCAGTCAGCCTGAGACCACAACAGGTTTTTTTAAGTCCCATAAACTCTCTTCTCATACTAAAATCAAACAGCAGATAAACCCCTGTCCAACACCCTGGCTAGTGTTCTCAGTCCAGCAAGATCACTAGCTTATTTCCTTAGGATATTTAACATTTAAGAATCCGTTCATAAGCTGCAAAATTCACCCCAGAAAGGCTGGAAAACCTAGGACCTTGTGTGAGGGCTTTTGCATCAGGAAATAGAAACAGTTTGTTCTGCCTTTACAAAAAAACCATCCAAACAATGAAGCACATGCTCCCCTTCACCTGTCCTTCCATTACTCCAAGCAACGCTGGCTCCATCCACTGCACGGGCTCGGTGAAGTAAGATGTACACTTTTCACGGCCATCACCGCAAAGCTGAGCAGAGTCCGTTATCCTCTTGTGGGCAAAGGCCGCCGGTCCGCTTCCTTCCATGTGGGACAAAATGCTGGAACTACGGAACAGAGCACGCCTGCCCTCCACAACAGAGTGGAAAAAAGAAGTAGAATAATTGGGTTTCTACTGGGGAAACCTACAGACAATAGAAAATAGCTACCCCACAGCTATATGCTGTCTCTAATATAAATCTATTTTTAAACAATTCCTACCTACTTTAAATCTGCACTCATATACTTGAAGAAACCTACACCTAGGAAATAGCAGGATTATTCAATTTCACTTTAAATAATCCATAAAAGGTAGTTAAAAATGTAGTAAATCCCCAAAATCTACAAGAAGTTTCTTCTAGAGAAACTGATTGTCAAAAACAAACTAGAAGTTATGGTTTCAGAGCAAGCAACTTCAGAGAGCCCAGTGGAACTATGCCTGCCTATAGAATGTGGCAGGTTAGGCTGCACAAGTGCTGCACAACTTAAAGGAGCAAAAGATTTGTATTTCATAAGGTACTTTCATTTGACTAATTTTTTGTGGCATACACTGTATGGAAACTTAGGGAAGAGCTCATCCCTGTCCTCACAATAATGACGTGCCCCTGATTTACATGGGCTATTTTTCTCTTGAATCAATTTCAAAATGACATTTAATGGAGAAATATAAAAGGTTCAGTACCTGCATTTCCTGCACCTATAGAGAACCTCTGTGTTTGGAGTTGAACACATACTGGTTGGATCAACAGCAAAGATTTCTCGGGGCAAGTCTTGAAGTTCTGTGGAGGGGTCAGTACCAAGTTGTGAATCACATCAACACAGACACGCTGGATTTCTGTGGGACAAGAGAGCACTGCGCCTCTGCCCCAGTCACAGAATGCAGAATCTTTCCATTTGTTTGGCCACTCACCAATACCATTAGATAAGATGAAAATGAAAGAGCCTCATCCTACCACACCCAAGATTGGGATTCACTTAATGCCAGGAACTGGGATCTAAACTTTGGCCTTAGCAACAGTAAAATAGTTGCATTTTGCTTTATGTTCTTACTTAAACAGAAAGTAAAGGCACAGGAGGAGTTCTGCCAATCTTCTAGCGCACAAGCAGAAAAGTGTACATTAGCGCACATACAGCCAGCTTATGAATGGGAACTGCTAAGGAGAGTGACATAAATGGAGAGAGCACTGTCATGCTGAATATGCAACACTGAGACAGCTATGGATTATTATTTTATTATAAAATTTCACATATGCACACATATCTACTACAGTCAACCTTCTTCAAATTAAAGTATGAAAGTTTACTTCATACCTTGATTTAAACTTCATCTCAGTTTTGCATTTGTAATTTTTTTAATTCCATTGGCTTATTTTTAGAGGATGTTAAGTTTGCCTAGCCAGGTACATAAAAATCACAGGACATATCAAACTGACCTTTACCATTTTTGAATTTTGCTGAAGAGCACAGTTCCTATGGATCTCATTTCTCAGGCATATCTCAAAGACACTTTTTTCCCCACTGACGAGCTACAATTCTCTAGAACCACTATGATGAAAATGTTTGCCTGGCCAACTAAAGGCTCGGCTTTTTTTTTTAAAAGTCAACCGCCTCTGACAGGGCCTTCTGCGTTCATTTCAGGACAGACTGGACCCCCCAGGGACCACCCCCCATGGGAGACTGCCCCAAGCTTCGCCCCAAGCCCCCGCCCCGATGCTCAGCTCGGTCCCGCCG
>NW_010106797.1:2443-4255 GCF_000699245.1 Pterocles gutturalis | reverse complement strand
CAGGTGTCGCTTTGTCCTGAGCCTGGGTGGGGGGGTGGGTGGGCTGGAAACTACTGGTGGTGAGGGGTCTGCGTGAGGGTGGGGTGGTGCAGCTGCCTCCCCCCAGCCAGGGTTCTGGGGGTCACCGGTGCAAATTCCTGCCTGTCCTCTGCGCATGGCAGGGACGGGGTCCCAGAGCTGCTCCGAGGCTCGAGCTGCCCTTCTGCTGAGATTCACGTCTCCCAGCATGGTGTGACTGTTGGCTGGTTTGTGCATCCAAGCCTGTTTCAGCGGGGACGCGCTGCCAGCGCTAAGGGCAGATTTCAGCAGAAAAGCGCAAACGGAGCCAGCAGCGAGCTGCGGGGATCTTGGTCGCGCTCAGGTTGTGGCGTTCTCTGGCTTTCCTGCGGGTCTGTGCAAACACAAGCAGGGTCAGTGCTTGGGGGTTAAAGGGAGTTTTGTGACCGCTGTTGGTGGTGACTTTCATACCAGTTCTGCTGCTGCTGTTGCTGTTATTTACTATCGCACACGGTCAGCCGGGGGTAAGGGAAGCAGCTCCGGTGTTCTGGAATCGTGTGAACTCAAATCAGGTTTGTTTTTTTTTTAGATTTCTGGCTCTCTTAGCAAGGTCATCCAGACGTGAGGTTAAGGTGGTCGTTTCCCTGATTCCACATTGCTGGATGGGATTATCCATCCCAATCTTCAGATTATCAATTCTGATGCTGCTTCAGCCCTGCAGCAAGGGTGATTTTGTTTGGGTAGAGGTTCTGGCCCCATGTGCTGGGTCTGATGTCTTCAGGCCCGATAAAGCATGGGAGGACGCAGATTGGTGCCAACGGCAGGAGGGAGCCTGAAGTCCCTGCTGGGGTGGGACTGGGAGAAGGTCCCTGGGCAGATGCTTGGGCTGCGGTTCCCTGTGCTCCGGGATGACTGCGCTGGGTCTGTCCTCGGGGTATCCAGAGTATTGGGATTGAGGCAAAGGACCCACCCTGCATCGAACCAGTGCTCTCATCAGGGGTTTGGGGCTTGGCCAGAACCCTTCCATTGGGGGACTTAACTCATACCCAGCCAGCGGCTTTTCGGGGTGCAAGCCTGTTCCCACTGCTGAAAGCAGCCATTTGGAGATTTTTAGGGGCCCCAGAACGGAGGTGGGTGGGTGCAAGACCTCTGCCACGTGCCCCGAGCTCCAGCTCCTCCTTTGCAGGCTGAGGGTGCGTAAATGTGTCAGCACGCTGCAGATGTCTGCTGGCATCGCCTCCGCTAATCCCCTCGCTCCTCCCTGCCAGCACCGGGGGTTGCTGCCGCCCGCACGCTCCCGGCAGAAGGGCTCCGGCTGCAGCACAGGGTGGTTTTTGGTGTGGCACAGGGTGGTTTTGTCACCGGCACAGCTGAGGGGCTCCCCGGGACCCGACCCTCCCTGGCTGCAGAGGTGAGGGATGCTCGTGGCGAGGGATGCTCATGGCGAGGGATGCTCGTGGCGGCTTTTTTTGGGCGCGTGGGCGGCGGCAGGCGCGTGTTGGCACGGAGCCGCTCCTCAGTGCCCGCAGCCATGCGGGAAGCTGTAGTTTCTGAAGAGTTTGGTTTGTGTTTAGGAGCTGGAGTAGAGGATGTCCCAGCACGGGGCTGCTTACAAAACTCCACTGCTGGCTGCACGGAGCAGCCAAAGGGATGTCCCCAGCGGAGGGGACCGCAGGGGTCTCGGGCAATGGGGTCTCGCTGCCACGTGCGTGCCAGGGCAAGGCCAGGCCCTGGGGGCTCAGGGTTCTCCGGGGGCTGAGGTTCCTCTCCAGGGGCTGAACAGGGTGGGCACGGAGCAGCGGCTGCACAGGTCCT
>NW_010106797.1:2059-2403 GCF_000699245.1 Pterocles gutturalis | reverse complement strand
TGCTTCCCTTCCACCCGCATGGATGCTCTCCGGAAAGGAGGCGAGCTGTGCCGTCGGGCACTCTCTATAAACCACAGTGTTCCTTATTGCAGATATTTAATGCCGGGATTTTAAATTCTCTCTAACATCTGTCAGCATTTTACGGCCTTTTTCAACGTGTTTATGGTGTTATTAAAAAAAAGAAAGAGAGGGAGAGACCCGAGGTTATGGGCTACTGTACGAGAGTATAAAACCGACCTTAAAATGATGAACTTGCTGCGCGGAGATGGGAGCTGTGGCCCTGGGCTGGGATGGGGCAGGGGGATGTCTGGGGCTTTGGGACCGCGTGGGGGGCAGTGTCCGGG
>NW_010106797.1:0-2033 GCF_000699245.1 Pterocles gutturalis | reverse complement strand
GCTGAGGATGTGGGAGGGTGGTGCTTTGATGGAGCACTCGCTGCTGTGGTGACACCGAAGCCGCTCTGACCTTCTTTTATTTCAGAGAGATCTGGACATCTGTCGGGGAGCTTTTCGCACCCCGCAGGACCCTTCTGCCCCCTGCGGCGGGGCTGGTGCAGCCCTCCGAGCAAAGGGCAGCAAGAAGTGAACGGGGGGGGCACCGGGGGCCCTGGGAGGTGTTGTTGATGCTGGTCAGCAGGTGGGATCTGGGCAGAGGTGGGTGAGCGGCAGCTCAGCCCCTCCCCAGCCCGGAGGAGCCCTGGGTCCCTCGGGGAGACCACCCGAGAGGGGAGGCTGCTCGTGGTCCTCCACGGAGAAGACAAAAGTTCAGTGTCATCCGCCCTGGGGTGGGATGGGTGGTGGAGCTGGGGTGCAGTGACCCTGTGCTTCAGCCTGTGTCACCTTGGGGGTGTCACTTAATCTCCACTGTGCCTCAATTTCCCTCCTGTGAAAGGGGGTAAGAGCCCCCAAAAGATCCTCAGTGCTTTGCTGAGAAGGTGAAATCTGCCTCAAAGCAGCCGTCAGCCAGGGAGACTTGGGTCCTCGCGCCCAGTGACCTGTCCCGGCCACGAATCACTAAATTTATGGTCCTGACACCCGAGAAGCAGAACAGGCACAGCAGAAATTAAGTGAATGAGGCGAGCGTGCGTGCAATTAGGACAGACATTTTAAACGCTGCAACGAGAGCTGGGACAGGGAGCCACCGTCTAATCACAGCAACAGCAGCTCCTTTTTTTTTTTTTCAGATGAGGGAGACTTTTGGGATACTTTCTCCACATAATGTTCCAATTTTAGCTCTCTGTCCCAGGATGTAATTGCATTAAAAATACCCGGGAGGGGGAGGATGCCAAGGGCACTCGGGGACCTGCCTCCGCTGGCGCGTCCCCTCCAGTGCTCCACGTGTCCTGCTGCGTCCCCGAGGCCCCGTTTCACATTCCCGATGCTGATCCCCTCCCAGATCTGCTTTCTGGCTGCTCTGCTAATGGTTATTCTGGTAGAGGCCCTCTCCCTGGGGTCCCACGGGGCTCCTGCCTCCCCAGGTGTCACTGGGCATCGATGGCTGAGTTTTGGGGAATGACCCCAGTGGTGTGGTTCGGCTGGACGGGCCAGCTCTGCCACCGAACCCCTCGTGGTTGGTGGGGGCAGCTCCGTCCTTCCCCCTGCCAGCCCTGGGTGCGCCGGGTCCAGCAGGTTGCATTTGAAATACATCCGCTGGGTTTTGTAAATAAAATGTAGGTTGGGTTTTGTATTTTTCCTGGGGTTTTTTGAGCCTTTCAGGGCTGGGGCATGGGTTTTTTTCACTTGTCTCAAGCACAAGGGCTGTGTGTTTTCTTTTGTTTTCATGGAAAGGCAAAGTTGGAGCTCCAGGAAAATCCTGAGGTCTCAGAGTCCGGGGTGAACAGGTACCTGGGGGGCTGTGTGCAGACCTCAGGCTCCTAAATCCTTCTGCCAAAAAGCAGATTTACTTATTTTTAATGTAACCTCCTTGTAGTTATGCTGCTTAGTATTTTAATGGGTGAAGAAGGAGTTTAAAAATCTTATTGCTGATATTTTTAGATAATCATGGAGGAAGTTAGGTGGGAAGGGACTGTTGGTGGTTGGCCCAAGCTGCTGCCCAAAGCCCTGCTGGCGCCAAGGCTGGGGCACGTTGCGCAGGTCCTGCTGCATCCCCACGGCTGAAACCCCTCCCAGAGCAAAACCGACATGAATTCCTTCAGGAGATGGTGACGAGTGCCACAGTGGGTGTGGGGTGACACCCCTGGGGTGACACCGCTAGATCTCCAAGCCGAGCAGGGTCGGGGGGACAGCTGGGGTCACCCCCTGTCCCTGCAGGTCCCGGCTTGTCTCTGCCTCAATTAACAGCTCCCAGAAAAACCTCCCGGTGCTTTTTGGTGAATGCGACTGCTCAGGGGGATGCTCCTCGTCTCCTCCGGGCAGCTGGAGGGGGACAGGCGGACCCGGCTCCCCGGGATGCCCGGACCTGCGGGGGG
>NW_010106796.1:0-1768 GCF_000699245.1 Pterocles gutturalis | reverse complement strand
CCAAATCCTGGGGGTTGCTTTTAGGCTCACAGCATCCCTTTGAAGGTGGGAACAAGTGGTTTTGGGGTGCCCCACCGGGGGGGGGGGTCTCTCCCCTTTGCCGACAGACCCCGACAGACCCCCGGGGTGGGCTCAGGGTGGGTTTTATTCGGGGGGGGGGTCACTTTTCGAAGTGCTCGAGGGGGTAGTGCTCCCCGTAGGTCTGCAGGTGCCGTTCCAGCGCCGCCCGTTGCCGCCGCAGGTTGGGGGGCATCTCCCGGTAAACGTCGGAAAAAAGGAGCTGGGGGCTGGGCTTGGGCTTGCGCTCCGCCTGCTCGAAGGCTTCCATCACCTGCGGGGTGCCCGTGCTCCCGTTTCCTTCCCCAAGATCCCTGGATCTTGCCCCAAAAAAATCCCAGCAATCCTCTTCCCCAGATTCCTGGGAATCCTTCCCCAAAATCCCAGTGAGCTCCTTCCCCAAAATCCCAGGGATCTTTTCCTAGAATCCCAGTGATCTCCTTCCCCAGAATTTTGAGAATCTTTCCCCAAAATCCCAGGGATCCTCCCCCCAAAATCCTGGGAATCTCTGCCCAAAATCCCAGTGATCTCCTTCCTCCAAAATCCCAGAAATCCCTCCCCAGAATTCAGGGAATCTCTTCCCCCGAAATCCCCGGGATCACTTCCCCAGAATCCTGAGGATCCCTCCCCAAAATCGCAGGACTCTCCCTCCCCAGAATCCCAGATTCAGGAAATTTTTCCCCAAAATCCTGAGGATCCCATTCCCCAAAATCCCAGGAATCCTTCCCCAAAATCCTGAGGATCTTTCCCCAAAATCCTGGTGATCTCCTTCTCCAAAATCCCGGTGATCTCCTTCCCCAAAATCCCAGTAATCCCCTCCTCCAAAATCCCAGTAATCCTCTTCCCCAACATCCTGGTGATCTCCTTCCCCAAAATCCCAAAAATCTGGGGGATCCTACAGCAAAATCCCGAGGATCCCCTTCCTTAAAATCCCACAGATCTGCTTCCCCAAAATCCTGGTGATCCCATTCCCCAAAGTCCCAAGCATCCCGTTCCCCAAAATCCTGGAAATCCTTCCCCAAAATCCCCCAAAATCCCAGAGACCTTTCCCCAAAATCCCGGTGATCCCTTCCCCAGAATCTTGAGGATCCTTCCCCAAAATCCCAGGGATCTGCTTCCCCAAAATCCCGAGGATCCCATTTCTCAAAATCCTGGGAATCCTTCCCCAAAATTCCAGTGATCTTCCCAAAAATCCCAGGGATCTCATTCCCCAAAATCCCGGAGATCTTTCCCCAAAATCCCAGTGATCTCTTCCCCCAAAATCCCAGGGATTCTTCCCCAACCCCATTCCCCAAAATCCTGGGGATCCTTCCCCAAAATCCCAGTGATCTTCTTCCCCAAAATCCCAGTGATCTTCTCCCCAGAATTCAGGGGATCTTTCCCCCCAAATCCCGAGGATCCCATTCCCCAAAATCCCTGGGATCCTTCCCCAGAATCCTGGGAATCTCTTCCCCCAAAATCCCAGGAATCCTGTTCCCCAAAATCCTGAGGATCCCATTCCCCAAAATCCTGAGAATCCCATTCCCCAAAATCCCAGGGATCTTCTTCCCCAAAATCCCAGAAATCCCTCCCCAGAATTCAGGGGATCTTCCCCCAAAATCCCGAGGATCCCATTCCCCAAAATCCCTGGGATCCTTCCCCAGAATCCTGGGAATCTCTTCCCCCAAAATCCCAGGAATACCTCCCCAAAATCCTGAGGATCCCATTCCCC
>NW_010106795.1:849-1643 GCF_000699245.1 Pterocles gutturalis | reverse complement strand
AAAAACCAAAACAAAACAAAACAAAAAAATTCAATAATAATAATTAAAAAAAAAATAAAATCACCCTTGGGTTGCAGGGAGGCAGAGCCAGGCTCTGCTCGAAAAGGCACCTCGTTTCTCCAGCACAGTGCACAGCGGCGTAGGAGGGGCTTTGGGTGATATCAGGCGGGAATAATTAACAATAATTAAACCAAATTAAAAAATAAGAAGCTTACGCGATGCTTAGGGCGCCCCTCTTCATTTTTTTTTAGATCTCCCTGGGGTGGGAGAGGGCTGCGGAAGCGGGGAGGGGAGCCCCCAAAATGATGCTGGGGATGGGTTGAACCCTTTGCCTGAATCCCTCTGGGGAAGTGGGGGATCCCCCCCAAAATTATAGCACCCAAAGTGAGGGGGATTTGGAAAAAAATGGCAAAAAATGTGAATATTGAAAGGAAGAAAAAAAAATAAGAGGTGTTTTGCAGCTGTTCTTCAGGTCCCCAATTTTATCCCAAACCCGCAGCCGGCTGGGAAAAGGGGAAAGAATGAAAAGTGATGCACAAAAATGCAAATAAAATTAAAATAATTTAACAAAATACCGTCTCCCCCCCAAAAAAAGAAAAAAAGAAGCCTGGATGTGCCAAAAGATCCTGCTATGGTCGGGAACTCAAAAAGCCGGGGGGGCTAGGGGGGATAAAACCCCCCACAAAGGCTTTGGAAATGGGAGAACAGGTAGTTAAACAGCGGCTGGCTTGGAAAAGCGGGGTTTGGGGGGGGCCCCGGGGCCAGGGGGGGGCCTCAGATGGGGCGGGGGGTGT
>NW_010106795.1:0-814 GCF_000699245.1 Pterocles gutturalis | reverse complement strand
GCATCGGTCTCATCGCGGGCGATCACCAGTGAGTGGGCGTAGCCCATGGCCACCTGGAGGAGGGGAGAGGGGGGAAACTGAGGCACGGGGCCACGCGCTGCGCTCCCTGCTGCTTTAACCCCCTCCCCGCTTTTATCTAGGGGCATGGTTGGGCACCCCAGGGGTGTCACGAGTTGTGTACGGCCTCAGACACAGCATTTATTTGAGGGGGGGTCTATGTGCCCTCTCTCTGGCATCCCATGGGTGTGATGAGTTGTGTACGGCCTCAGCCACCGTGCTTATTGAAAGGGGGGTGTCTATACGCCCCCCCCAGCAGCATATCACACGTGTGATGAGTTCTGTACGGCCTCAGCCACAGAATGTATTACAAGGGGAGGTCCACATGCCCCCCCCTTTAGCACCCCATGGGTGTCACAAGTTTTGCAGGGCCTCAGCCACTGCATTTATTTAAGGGGGGTGTCCACAAGCCCCCCCTCCACCACCTCATGGCTGTGGCAAGTTGTGTATGGCCTCAGCTACCGCATTTATTTAAGGAGGAGTCCTATGCCCCCTCCCTCCAGCACCTCATGGGTGTGATGAGTTGTGTACGGCCTCAGCCACTGTATGTATTTAAGGGGGGGGAGGTCTATATGCCCCCCCACCAACATACCACATATGTGATGAGCTGTGTATGGCCTCAGCTACTGTAGTTATTTAAGGACAGGGCCCATGCGCCCTCCCTCCTGCACTCTATGGGTGAAACGAGTTCTCTAGGGCCTCAGACACTGTGTTTATTTAAGGGGGGGGGCCCCACAAATCCTCCCTCCAGCACCTC
>NW_010106794.1:0-1385 GCF_000699245.1 Pterocles gutturalis | reverse complement strand
CCCCCAGCGCCCACCTGTCCCCCACCCACTGCCCCTCACTCACTTGTGCCAGGAGCCTGGCAGCGTTATTTGTTTTCTGCCTTAAATCCCTGCTCACTCCTGCTGGTTTATTACGAAAGACAGAGAACCTAGAAATGAGGAAGCCTAAATGTGCAAATGCAAAATTGTTTATTTAAATAGAAAGAAATATTTTCTTATTTCTTAACCACACAATTCCTTTTGGAGCAGGGAGGGAATCTGACTCCATTTTTCAATTCTTGACATCGGCACAACAGTGCTTTGCTCTTAAAATTTATCCATCCTGGAGCCTTACAATAAATTTTCAAATGTATTTGGGTTCCTAAACATGCAGCTGGCACATAATGGGATTTTCAGAAGAGCATAAGCAGGTTAGACATCCTCCCATCCATTGAAATCGCTGGGATTTAGGTACCTATCTTGCTCAGTTGCTTTTGCAAATCCTGCCAGGTGCCTGTCTGCACCTTCAGTTGCCCTGGAAAATCTGTTCCCCATCTATCCCTGTGACCCCCCTGCTCCCATCAATATTTGTCTCCTGTCTCTCTCCCGCACGCTGGCCTGTATTGATGCTGGAGTCCCCTCCTTTGTAGTTCCCAACACCAGGGACATCCCTCTCCTTTCTGTCTACCAAGCTGTCTCTTCAGCTGGTTAAAGGCTCAGTTGAGCAGCTATGAGCATGCCCAGATTTTTCAAATTAGTTTCCCTCTCCTCCTAATGATTTTTAATTCTTTCTTGGTGTTGTTTTGACTGTGTAAAGCATTTGGGGATAAAAGACTCAGTGCAAACGGGTGTGAATGTGAGGGGAATGCCCAGTTATGTCTCTCTGTTAGGTTTAATGTGTCTCTAGGCTGAATGCAAGGAGACGGGGAATTAATTTCCCAGTCAGCCTGTCTCTCCCTGTCTTCTGGAACAGCAAAGTGTTCAATGGATTTTATATTTAAAGTCAAGAAAATGAATATTTTTATTTCTGTCTCGACCGTGGCTAAGGATGACTTGCCGGGTCTCCTCGCGCAAGCAGTTCCCTATCTGTAAAATGGATCCCGGGGTCTCCGTTTCCATGGGTATGGAGCCCGGGTAATTAATTAGTGTTTGTGCAGCCCTTTGCAAATCCTCAGAGAGAAGGTGCTAGAAGGTGCTGCGGGTTGGCCTGGGGCTGAAGAAGCTCACCCAGAGCCCGGCCGCCCTCCAAGCCCCACAGAGTGAGGATGCAAACTGCGGATGGAGGGAGCTGCCGGCCGATTCCTTGGCCAGAGATATTTTCCATTTTCTTCAGGGGAAAACAAATTGGAAAGGGAATTATCAGTGCGCACACCTCCCTCACCGCGCGTTGCCTCCTCCTTTCCTCGGGAATAACAACAGCTTCATTA
>NW_010106793.1:5397-5655 GCF_000699245.1 Pterocles gutturalis | reverse complement strand
TGATAGCCCCGAGGAAGCCACGAACCGATCCGTTTCAAAAACAAGACCCCGGAGCTGTGGGAATACAAAGGCGATGCGAAGCCACGGGGCAAGCCAGGAACTCCTCTGGATCGATTCTGGTTCCCAGGCAGTAATCCTCCCTAATCTCCTGTTTGGCGGCATGTCACAACTCTCCCATCTGATCATTTGGTCTGCACGAACCCTCCTGGGTCACCGAAAGCTCAGCTTGGCTCACAGGGGGTCAAGCTTTTTCCCCTC
>NW_010106793.1:5021-5345 GCF_000699245.1 Pterocles gutturalis | reverse complement strand
CACCCACCAACGC
Source organism: Pterocles gutturalis (assembly GCF_000699245.1). Classification (NCBI taxonomy): domain Eukaryota; kingdom Metazoa; phylum Chordata; class Aves; order Pterocliformes; family Pteroclidae; genus Pterocles; species Pterocles gutturalis. Next base: position 5,332 of record NW_010106793.1, on the reverse strand, counting down.
CGCAGAGGCAACACACATGTGCAGCCACCGGTTCCTCTGCTTTGGGCCCTCCTCGGCAGAGCACGGGACGTGGGGACCGTCACAGAATGCCACCATTTGGCTCTTTCACACCCCGAGCCGGCACCAGCTCCCTTCCCACAGCCTCTCCAGGCCCCTCACTCGCTTTCTCCGCTCTCTCTGCCCTTCCCCTCCTGTGCCGCCCACGCACCTCACCTCTCCTCGTTGAGGCCACACATGCGAATCCGCTCTGTGCTGGTCCAGTTGTGCACCCCGCTGTAGAGAGGTGCCGCAGAGATCATGACAGCTGCTCG
>NW_010106793.1:0-4988 GCF_000699245.1 Pterocles gutturalis | reverse complement strand
AAGAAAGTCAGAGGGTTGGTAACTCCCCCCAGGACGCTCACGTTCAATCGCGCTTCAGAGAGAGTCACCCCAGCTTTGCTGCCAGGCAGACAGGGTACAACGCTGGAGACGCACACGTCCGTCTGGAACAGGGCTGGAAGAAATCTGCAGCGCCTCGGGACAGAATCCACCGTCCGCTCGTCCTCGTATTAAACAACATTATTGCCAAAAAGCCTCCGGAGTTTCACACAGGCATCTTCACACACATACGCATCCCTCAAATGATTCTTCCACTTCTCCCTGAAGAGGAACCTCTAGCCCTGGGCAGCGAGCCGCAAGACAGAGCTTTACCGGGGATGATGGTCTGTTAAAATGCTGACATGCCCACGGCTTCCTGGGATTTCCATAAGCCAGCCCATGGCGGGTTCAAAGGGGAAAGCCCAACGGAGGGGGCAGCTGGGGGACCCTGGAGGGGAGCAGAGCTCTCCGACAGTGCTGTCAGGCATGCCGCCAAGCGATCATCCCCGTGCTCTGTCAGGAAGGTGCTGGTATTCAGAGGTGTTTCGGGTGGAAAACGTGAGGAAATCCAGAGATCTGTGAGCATCCAAGAGGCACAGCCGGCTGGGTGGAGTTTCGAGGGAGAAGGCTGCAGCCAATCGTGCAGTGCTGGGCGTTGGAGCATTAAGGCAGCTTGCTGCTCAAGTCCTATCAGGGAAAAAGCAACGAAGGAAGAGAGGATCTACCACGCTAATGAATGGACTGGGTCGAACCAAGCAGGACTGACTGCAAAGGGCAGAGAGATGCTGTCAGAGAGGTTCTTGGTTCAGAGAAGCACTAAACACCTGAAGTTGAGGCAGGCACCGAGCCACGGCGACGCTCTGGGTGCAGCGGGTGAGAGTGGGCAGAAGACGCGTGATCCCAAATCTCCATTGGTTTACTTTTCCCTGACAAACTCCTGGTGACAGAAGCTCTGAACAGGACAAGAAGCAGCTTGCACCATCCGCTTATGCTGAAACGAGCTGCGCAGGGATCTACCAGCCAGCAGCTCAAGAGATCGAGCTGCAGAACGAACGACTCCTGCGAACGCAGCTGCTGCTGGGTATCCTCACCGCAGCCCAAACGTGCCAGCGGGGACCCTCTGGATGGAAAAGAAGGGCCAGGCACACGGGAGAAACAGGGGCGAGGCAGCTTGTTTGCTAAAACAGAAGCGACAGACACATCTGCACGTACGAGGGCACAAGCGAGCAAACAGAGTACGGAAATCAGAGGTCAGGCGAAGAGGGGGAAACCTGCTAAAAGAGACATGCCGTAAGATGGAAGAAATACTGGATAGCGAAGGGGGAGCCGGGCAGACGCTAAAACAGAGAAAAGGGTCATACCCAAAGAGAATGAGAGGTGGCTTGGAGCAGGAAGGGGAGGAGTCTTTTGGTGCTTGGAGAGAAATGCAACATAAAGGAAATAGGGGAACAAACAATCTGCGGGGATTTCACCATCTTAGGCTGAACTGAAAGAAGGGGAGGAGAAAGGTTCTGCCCCCGAGCGCAGTGGCAGGACAGATGTTTCAGGAGAAATCAAGAGGGACCTCCTGTGCCACGGGGGAAGGGGACGCGTACAGCTGCACAACGCGGAGCAGGACCTGGGGACGAGCTGAAGCCTCAAACGAGCACAGATCAGCCGTGACCCCAGAATGGCTCTGGCATGGGAAAAGTGATAACGGGGCAGTGTGAGGAGCTGGGAGAAACAGCTCGTTTTGAGTTCCTGAGTAAGAGCTGGTCAGCAGAGGAGGCACGACGGCTGCGAGGAGAGAGCTGGGAGGACGCAGTGACAGAGACAGACACTGTTTCATGAATTCTTGGCCTCTGTCCTCTACGGACGATGTGGGGCACATGCCAAAGGCATTTCACAGGGAACAGAGAAGAACAGAAGAGGAAAAGAATCAAGATTTCAACTAAAAGAAGCAATAAAATGGGGGGAAAACAACAGACGTGGTCTCAAGCACAAATGGGAGAGAACAGCACAAGAACAGCATCCTTCAGAAGGCAGAGCAGGAAGTTTGCTGAGAAGCACCGGGATGAGCAGCCTCCTGATGCAACGCGGACCAGAGAGAGCGACTGCAGCCTCCCCGGGTCACAACGCGCTTTTAGCCGAGCTGACACAAGGAAACCGAGCAAATCTCTCATCTGCACCGGTGCAGCTTGAAACGACTTTGAACGGCTGTAATTAAAGCAGCAGGAACCCCTTGGAGAACACAACTAGGGCACGGCTTCACACGCCTGCCTTCCAGCCAAAGAAGGTGTTGAAGGAGCTGCTGAAGAAGCCCTTCCCTCACTCCTTCGATCATGCCACTGACACTGTGAAGGGCCCTAGTGAACTTGACCAGGGAGTTGATCTCTGTTTAAAGCCCCCTTTTTTTTTTTCCCTTTTTCTTTTTTCTTCTCTTTTTTCCCCCAGCTGGACTGGTTTTAACCCATAGTAGCTCCTAGATGAGGTTCACCACGAGGGAGAGAGGGCACAGCCTGGCACAGAACCTGCTCAATCCGCTATGCCTGCCAAAGGAAGTGTATACAAAACCACAGCCTTATTTTGATTTACCTACATAGGTGTGCAGCCAATTCTAATTAACTCCCAGGAAAACTAGTCTAGAACGCTGTAAGAACATCAACACAGCATTTTGCACGGAGAAGCTCGTCGGGCGATATTAAAGCTCCTTCACCTCTCAAAACAAAGCGTGCTCTAAGAACTGCGAAGCAGGAAGGTGTCAAACACGTTCACCTCCAGCAGAAAGCCCTTGGAGAGATTTTCAGAGAGATTTTCAATGAAACTAACGTGGTGAACAGAAAGCAAGGGGGGGGGGGTGTTCATTAAGAGAAAACCTCTCATTGTTTTGCAAAAGCAGAGGATGCTACTCTGCAAACCAGCCTCTTCCAGGCTCCAGAAAAAGCAAAGAAGATGTTTTCCTTTTAGGAAAAGCATCTTCTTGCTCAGGTTAGCGATGACTTAGCTACACGCGGAAGTTCCCTTGGATTATGTCAAAAAATTACCCTCTCTTCTGAAATACCGCTATACAGCCAATGGAGACAAGTTTCCTGAGATGAACTTCTTTGGGAATGGATATTTTCTAATAATCATCTCTAGATAAATCCTTGCACTAAGATCCTGCAGTTCCAATGCAGACAGAGCTGAGGACGGCAGGACAGGCTGCCACTGCCTTCACCAGGTCCCAAGCAGCTGAAGAGAGTTAAACGCACCTCATCTCCATGCTGACCCCTCTTAAAATCCTGCCTTCCCCCAGCTCTCGGGGATCCTAACTCGCCTTGCCCGAGGCAAGGCTTCCTAATTAAGTTTTCTGCTGCAACTGCCGCCCCTTGCGCTCACACCTCCCAGCCCAGCGCTAAGGCGGCAGAAGGGGTCCAGGGGCTGCAAAGCAGATTAGCAAGCTATCCCCCCCCACCCCCCAAATAACAGCGATTCCTCCGACGGATCAGCTCCCCACCCTGGCTCAACGCTCACCTTCCCAGGGCCGCCACCGAACCGCCAGCCACAGGTAGCAGACAGTTTGGTTTTCTACCGGAGTGTTTCGTACTGTCGGTATTTCCCTTACAGATGTCATGTCTACATTGCCACCTGGTCTAACGCACTTTCCTGCTGCTTTCATCACGTCAACCAGAGCCAGGATCTCCTATGGCCACCCACCTTGACGGCAGCTGGGGCAGACCCAGACCCATGGCTGCAGGAAGGGGCTTTGCCTGGTTCCTCGCAGAGACAATCATGCCAGCTGCTTCTTCACAGCACAAGCACGTTCCGCTTTAGGACTGTGCTGCCCTCACCTCCCAAGAAGTGTCCCACGTCTTTTCCTGCTCTGTACGTTTCCCAGCACTAAACCCTCTTGGATTTCTAGACGCTCACCTTCGCTCTCCCCCATCCCATCCCGTGAGATCAGACCGCTGCTGTTTCAGCTGAAAAGCAAGCAGCCAGTCTCCTAAACCCCCCCAGCGCAAAGCTTCCCCCCACCCGGGCAGGCAGATCATCCCCCGCCACAGGCAGGAGTGCACCACACAACGGCGTCAAGCAAAGGCCCAACAAGCAGCGACGTGCACCGCTGCCAGGGTTCGTATGTCGGCACATGCTCCTCCGGGGCGAGCAGCAGCTTTGCCGTTCCCCGCTGCATGAGCGGTAGCCGCGGTGCGAGCCCAAGCGCCAGCTCTGGGGATGCTGTGGGGGGGCACGTCGGTGGGACCTTGGGGTAGCTCGGCAAAGCGATGCACCCGGCTGGGCTCCGCGGACTTTACGGACGCGGTAAAACGCTGCCCATCCGCGGTGCCGCCTTTCGCGCCAGTGGTTCTCTCAGGTGCTGCGTTACGACGTGCCAGCAGCACAGAGGAAGGAAAGGGAGAATTTCCAGCCTTAGGGTATGGAAAGAAACACATCCCTGCGCAGCCAGAGACCGGGAGGACGCGGCCGCTCGCCCTCCCGAGGTGCCACACGGCTCCTTTGGCCAGGGGCACTGCGGAAGACCGGGAGGGACGCACTTTGACCCTGGAAACACGCCCGCAGGAGACACCTTTGTGACATTCGTTCCCAGAGAGCAGCGAAACCTCGAAGCCAAGGGGTTTTTCCCCCCAGATGGCTACAAAATGTAAAACTACGTCAGCTGCTGGGAAGTCAAGCGGGACTTGGAGGGCATCACCTGCAACCCAGATACTTCGAGGGGAGCGAAAGCTGCGGAATAAGGCGGCACGTGCCCCCACGGGGCTCGGACGGGCCAGGAGGAAACAGACCGCGTCGACGGGAACGGGCTCCTTCACTTGCGATAGTTTGTTCACTTTGGCAATCTTTGTTGCCATTAGTAACACAGGCAAGAATTTATATTTGTTTTTACGGGTGATTGTCAGGAGTCCATTTGAGGTCCAGCAGTCCAGGGCAAGCGCCAGTCCTGAGAGTTGCCCGAGATGCCTGAGCAGGGACTCAGCTCTGAGCATCGCTCCAGAAAACCCCCTGAAAGCCAACTG
>NW_010106792.1:6791-8969 GCF_000699245.1 Pterocles gutturalis | reverse complement strand
CCCTGCTCCCCCCGTAGCCCCCCCGATGCTCTCCATTAACTGCTGAAGGTCAGAAGCGGGGAATCCCCAGCGAAAACCATCGGCACCAAGATCCCGGGAGTCAGTTTATTGCTTAAGCCCCGAGAGACTTTTATAACACCCGTGCAAAGGTGAAATGAAAAAAAAAAAAACACTATGAAGACATCCAAAGACACTTTTCAATTTCAATATATTAACTCTCTCGTAATACAAATATTTTTAAATAGAGGGAAGAACAATAAATTACGAATCAGCACACATTCATTTGTTGTCGTGGAAAGGCAATTAGGCAATAACAGCTCCCTGAGAATGAGGTAGCAGTGGTTAAATAGTCTGCATTCCACAGGATTACTCCTCTAGAAGTTAAAAAAAATAAAACACCCGTTCTGCACACTGGCTTCTCCTTTTTGTTTTGAGTCCCAAGCGAAGAAAAGCTTTCAACAGCTGGGACTTTTTGGTCTCGAATCTTTAGGTTATGCAGTATAAAAATAAGTTATTTAAATAAAATATAATAATAAATAAGCTCTAAGAGTGTGATGCCCATGAGCACCCATTAGATTATCCTATGGACCGTCCTGCTCTTCACTATTAATAACTTAAAAGCCCACCGACAAGCTAAAGGACCCCTCCCCCCACCTCGTCCCCCCCAGCTGCTCCCCGTTTTTATGCTGCACGTCCCCAGCTCCCGCCAGGCACCGTCCCCCCCCGCGCGGCTGTGACAGCTCAGAAAATGCCCCATTGCAGCCCAGATTCTGATCTCTTTAGGAAGAGGAGCTGGTTGTGAAGAAGCCTCCCTCCACGCAGAGGAACAGGAAGCAGATAATTTGGTTTTGGTTTTGGTCGACGCTGCAGGAGGAGGTGAGTGACTCTGAAAAGCTCTGTCCAGGCGCGATGCTCTGCCCCTCCCGGCTGGGCAAACACCCCCAAAGCCTTCCTGGGGGTCCGTGCCCTCCCGAGGGGTCACATCCATCCCTCCCAGGGGGTCACATCCATCCTGAGGGTTCACATCCATCCCGAGGGGTCACATCCATCCCTCCCAGGGGGTCACATCCATCCTGAGGGTTCACATCCATCCCGAGGGGTCACATCCATCCCTCCCAGGGGGTCACATCCATCCTGAGGGTTCACATCCATCCCGAGGGGTCACATCCATCCCTCCCAGGGGGTCACATCCATCCTGTCCGGGCCCGATGCTCTGCCCCTCCCGGCTGGGCAAACACCCCCAAAGCCTTCCTGGGGTTCACACCCATCCCAAGGGGTCACATCCATCCCTCCCAGGGGGTCACGTCCCACCTCGTGCTGGCTGGAGGAGCCGCAGGGCTGCGAGGGAGCGTTAAGAGCCGCCTCGTGCAGACGAGACTTTTCCTGCAGAGCCACGTCTCACCCAGGGCACGTGGACGGAGAGGCTGGGAGGTGCCAGGCGCAGGGAAGGGGCTGGTTCCCATCGCAGCTGAGCGATCCCAGGTGCCTGGCGTTCCCGCTGGGATGTGCTTTTAGGATCGCACTGGGTTTGGGAGGGCTGGGGCAGAGCTGAGGAAGTGCGTGCAACGAGGAGAGGAGCAAAATAACCCTGAAAATCCTGCAAACCCCATTGTGAGAGCTGCCAGCAGCTGGTCCCCGGGCTGGGGGCTGGCGGTCCCCGTGTCACTGCGCAGCCCCCGCGGCCAGGCGCCTGTACAGCCCCTGCGTGAAGTTCCCCAGCTCCGGCAAGAAGTTGCGCAGGTAGATCTCGTTCTCGTTGCTCAGGGAGCAGCTCTGGGGAAGGAAAATGGAAATACATCAGAGCTCCCCGCGGGGTTTGGCGGCTCCGGGGGCGGTGGCCAGGCTGCCAGCCCACGCAGACGGTTTGTTTCCATCGCCTCGGTCTCCCAAAATGGATAATTCAATAAGAATCGTGAGGATGCTGCCCCAGGAGGTTGGGAATTTGGCCTTTGCTGAGGACAAGCACCCAGCCCCTGTGCCCAGCAGGGTGACCCCCATGGCCCCCGGGGCTGGTGGGGACAGTCACCCTCTTCCCACGGGGACAAATTATTCTTGCCCCATGCGAAATGCCGAGCACCGACTCGATCAGCCCGGGGGGTTCGCCAGCTGAAAGGGGGTCCCTGCTCAGCATGGGGGGCACGGCCGCAGGGCGGGGCGGGGGGCTGCTTACCGAGGGGC
>NW_010106792.1:714-6773 GCF_000699245.1 Pterocles gutturalis | reverse complement strand
GAAGGGCTCGTAGTCCTTCCTGCAGCGGGTGACTCTGGCGAGGGCGGTGGCAGCCTGGCACAGCAGCTCCTGCTCCGACAGCTGGGAAATAAACACGGGGGGGGACGTTATTAGCCCCACGTAGTTGATTTAAGTTGATGCCACTTATCAAGGCGCCCAGGTGGGAGGTTTACAGCGGCTTCTAAACTGCTTTCATTTTATGTCTGTAATCACCGCCCTGAGCTGTGCCCCAAGGCTGGGGTTGGGGGGCTCAGGGGGGGCTGGAGGCAGCCCCTTGGCCGCAGCCAGCATTGAGCCATGTGCTGGTCCCCAGCTCTCACTGGGTGACTAATAAAACAACCTGTGCTACGTGGGCTGCGCACCCGCTGTACGTCTGTGTTTGTCACAGGCACGTCTTCCGCCTCCCTCTCCATCATCTGTTACCTTGTGATCCGTGAAGGGGACCTGTGCCACCCGGGTGTCATTGCAGGGGACCTGGAGAGGCGACACAAGGGAGAGCCATCGTTACGAGACCGTCATTACAAGATCATCATTATGAGACCATCATTACGAGATCGTTATTACAAGACTGTCCCCGAGGAGCTGCCGGCTGCACCCTCCCCAGGGAAGGGTCACCGTGTCCCCATCCCTCTCCAGCAGGACACACCATGGATGCACCCTAGATGCTGCCACCACCGAGATCCGCGTTTCAGCGAATTGTTTCAAAACAGGCTCCTGGGAAGACGGGACCAGGTTGGCACAGCACTCGTAAGCAGTCATTCGGGGAGGGCAGGAGGGTCCTCGGGTGTTTGGTGGGTGCTATGGACCGGCACAGAGCAGGGAACCCCCAGTAGCTCACCCAGTGCCAGGCCACCATGTCCCCGTCACCAAGCTGCCCCGGTCACCCCAACACAGCTCTGTATGATGGACAGGGAGGTTTGGGGGCGGTTGTCTTGTTCCCCAGCATTTTTTTCTGCAATGTGCCCAATCATGGGTGGAAAACTTCACCCTGCCCGACCCCAGCAGCCTCTTGTACCACCAAGCCAAGGGCTGAGCACCCAAAGGCTGGGTGCTGAGAGAGGCTGGGGTGCCTAAAGCACTGAGGAACATCATCGTCATCATCATCACCATCATCACCATCATCACCATCATCATCATCATCATCATCAATAATGTTCCTCTGGTCTGTAAGCAAAGGCATTTACCTGTGCTCCGGAGTTGAGCTGTTGGATGCGGTGGGTGATCTCCGACAGCTTGTGCCTGGGAGAGGTCGTCACCAGTGGCTTGGAAGAGACGAGCTGGAGCAGGGAGAGGAGAGCGAGGGCAGCCTTCAGCGTGGGGAGCATCCTGTCCCGTCCTGTGCTGCTGGGCTGGGTGGCCAGGGCCGCTCTGCCTGGCTGCTGGGCACCGCGCCACTCTTATAGTCCCCGTGGGCTGCCAAATATAGGTGTCTTCCTGTGCTGATCGGGCGAGACGGTGGGAAGTGCCACTCGCCCCAAAGAAGGGCATTATGTAATGACGGCGAAGACTTCTCGCCCTTTGCCGCCGTTATCTGCTATCCAGCTGCCGTGCAGATTTTAATCATCTAATTGATAGATGGAGAGATACTGGGATGAGAAGTTGAGAGTGCCTCTTTGATGTTTGAGGATCTGTTTACTACCGAGTGTGTTTGTAACATGCTGCATGTGGAAAACCATCGATGTCTGCCCGACTTAACCCAGCGCCTTGCAAGACTCCAATAAAGTCAAGCCATGATCTTATGGGATATCATATATCTCCCAAAGCTTTCCCTGTCCCACCGAAGGAAAAGATGAACAGTTACGCAGAAGGACCAGCTCCAGGATGGATGTGGCTGGACATCTGCTGGGTTCCTGGCTCCTGCCCTGGATGTCATCTCATGGGGTCAGCAGGACCCCAGCGAGTGTCCGGTTGACTGTGGTGGCACCTCCTGGCTGTGTGCCGGGAGCCACCGCCTGCCTGGGGACACCACCGTTGTGGGAAGTGGTGGGAGCACCCCAGCCGCTTGCTCTCTTTCCCATTGAGGTGGAGCATCCCCCCCAGCTCCAACATGGCCCTTTCTTCCCAACGGTGGCCCTGGGGACATGCTGGGACCACAGCTTGGTCATTGCCAGTGGTGACGGCAACACTTTGGAGGAGGAAGCGGTGTGCAGCAGGTGTCGGAGAGGAACACAGAGCGGGTGTTGGGAAAAGAATTCTCTTTGGCCATAATGGCAGCAGCGCGGGCAGCCTCCAGTAGCCAAAGTCAGATTTGGAAGAAAAGAAAAACCTCAAAACTTTTATCAAGATGTTAAACATCTGCAAAGAAACAAAAAAAAATGCTCTCGCATGTAAAGGAAGAAGTCGCTGAGGGGGTTTTCTGGCGTGTGGGTGTTCGGGTTTTAACAAGGACTTGCTCAGCTCTGTAGCACAGATCCCGCCTGCAGCGCCAGCTCGGCACGGCGCCACGTGGGCCATGACGTCCTACGCTGTCCCACACTGTCCCATGCTGTCCCATGCTCTCCTGTGCTGTCCCATGGTGGCCCACACAGTCCCATGCCAACCCCCACTGTCCCACACCATTCCATACCATCTCATGTTGTCCAACGCCATCCCATGTTGTCCCACGTTGTCCCACAGCATCCTGTGCTGTCCCACACCGTGTTGTCCCACGTTGTCCGACACAACCCCACGCCATCCCACATTGTCCCACATCATCCGACGCCATCCCATGCTGTCCAACTCCATCCCATGTCATCCCACATTGTCCCACGCCATCCCACCCTGTCCCACGTCATCCCACGTTGTACCACACTGTCCCCTGCTGTCCCACACCATCCCAGAGGCCATCAGAAGACCAGCAGTAACTCGGGGACCCAAACCACCGCATCCTCAATGAGAAGAACAGACACGGACCCGCCGTTATCTCCCACCGTGGCTGAACTGTGCCATTAGTGGGAATTCCGTGGGGGGGGGAAAAAAAAGCTGACTGGCCAAAATGGCTCATTTCTTCCCCAAATTCCTAAGTGCCTTTTCCCAGCACAGGTGAGGCGGTTGGGTGCCAGTGGCTCCCCATGGCTCTGTGCTCCCCAACACCCCATGTGTCGTCAGCCCCGCGTGCTGCTGGCCCGGCCAGGGGAGCCCCAGGCTTCACCTTGGGCCTGGTCTGAGGCTTTAAATAATTGTAAATTGTTAAATTACTTGAAAAAATGTAGAAACATTTAAGTTTAAACCTTTTTTTAAATTTTTTTTTATTTTCAGTGAGGTCAAGGTGTTGCACAGCAGGACTGGGCTGCAGCACTCCCCTCTCGTCGCTTTTAGTAGCCGGAAAAAATTGGTTTTCCCGGAGAAACAAGATGGTGACAATTCCCAACCATCGAAGTTCCTGCAAATTCAAACCACTGGGTCAGAGCCAGGCGGGACCCTGGAATTTTCCCATTGCAGGCATTGGGGGTCGGGTGGGAGAGGGGATGGCAGCCCCCCTGGAGCATCGTTGGCCTGAAGGGAACCGAAATAGCTCCTTCCGAGCATCTTCGGCTGCACTCAGCGTTAAACCCAGGGGTCATTGTGAAATAATAAAGAAAATTTCTGCCTGTGCATCACCCCAGCACTGGTGGTGGGACGGGAACTGCCGGCCGAGCCCTAAGGGATGGGGGCATGTGGGCCTGGGACACAAAAATGTCCCCAAGCCTTCCGCTGGCAGCCAGGGTGGACGCAGGACCCCAGGCTGTGAACCCAGCCTGAACTGGGTCTCCTCGGCAGGGAAGAGCTGGTTTTGCTTCCAGCGGTGGCCAGAGGCAGAACACAGGCAGGTCCCAGAGGTCCAGCAGCTGGGGGGGGCCCCAGGGTCTTTATGCCTGATTTAAGCCACCCCAAGTTGGTCTCCAATCAATTCAGCAAAATGATCCAAGTGGTTAATTTAGCTGGACCCCAGTTAGGTGCTGGTTGGACCCTTCCATCGCTGCATCTCTGGGTGATGGCACCAGAATTCAGAGGAAGCAGCTGCAGAGACCCTCGGTGCAACTGAAACCAGACATTTGGCTTTGTCCCGTGTCCAATGGGTTTTTTCTCTTTTTCCTTTTTTTCCCAGCAGCAAAGCCAAAGCTGGTTGCCCCCAACCATCACACCCAAACAAAGAGCAGCGGGGCAGCTGGAGCTGTGGCCACCACTGGGACAGCATCACCGGGCACAGGTGGAATCGATGGCAATCAGTGGAAAGGAACAGGTTTGGCTGATGGGTGAGATTTCCAGGGCTACAGCTCCCCGGGGCAGGGTCCCCTGCGCTTTCCCGGCTCTGCAGGAGATGGGGGAACTACGGTCGGTCAGTTCAGCCAGGCTGGATTTGTGCTTTTCCAGTTCAAGCGGCAGGAGCTGTGGCTCAGCACTGGACCGATGGGAGCTGGCTGCGTTAGCAGAGGGACGCAGCTCTGACACCTCCACGCCCTGGCTTTAGGAGCTGAATCCATCCCCACGGCAGCCCCAGCTGCACCGAGTTGGAGGTGTTGCAGAGGGACAGGACGGGATCATGGAATTAAACAGCATCAGAATCCGTAAGGTCCCACAGAGGCTTTAATTAAGGTGATACAAACAACTTCAGGTCTCTTCTATAATGTTTCAGGGCCTGATTCTGGACAACCCTACTAATCATTGTCTTGTTTCCAATGCTAGCCCAGCTTCGCTGTTTCTGAAATCCTCACGGAGCAGCCACAGCCCTTTCCCAGCCAGTTTCCCCGGGTCTGCTGTTCCTTACTTTCAGTAGATGGTGGAGAAGTTGAATAAAACATTTTATTACATGGAAAAAAAACCCCAAATGTGGGTCACCGTGTAATGTCTAGCATCAGCACATGCAGTATCTCTTGAATCAGTGGTTGAGTTTACAAACCGTGCTTCAGACCCGGTGCAGGGATGGCCCCGCAGCCCAGCCGGCGCTGGAGCCGGTGCAAGCTGGTGGGATCCCTGCGCTACAACCACAGCTCCAGCAATTGATTTTCTGCTGCATAAACCAGATTACACGGAGTAGGATGAAGCCGGATGAAGGAGAATTTGCAAATTGCATCACATTTCCCGAAGGTGTAATCTTGCAGCAAGTAGAGAGTAAGCGCTGGCTCCTGGCAGCCTGCCTGGGGAGGGGGGGGGGTAAACAAACCGTCATACTGAAATAGATCAGAAATGATATTTAGTGACATTTAAATGCTAACAAAGTTACAAGGAGACATGAAATGATTAAGCTTTTGAAAGCATCATCTATATTTATTGGTTTGGTTTCTCATGTTTATTTGTAGACAAACACATCTGTTTGGTTTTGTTTTAATTTTTAGGGTGTGCGAAAGCTTTTCCCCTAAAATATAGCATGCACGAGGCAAACCGGGCACCCCCAGTTAGAAAATTGATGGAACAGATATTCCTGGAAGCAGCAAGTTGTGTATTCTGTAAATCACTTTTTTATTTCAGGCAGGTCAGAAAGCAGTTTGGGTTGAAAAAAAAAAAATTAAAAAAAAATCATGTTCTCTGCAGTTTTAAACACCCAAAGTACGTTGGGCCAAGCGTCTGCCTTTGTAGCAGGCTCTAAGCACAGAGCACAGCGTTGGTACTGTGTAACAGTGAAGGGAGCATCGGAACTTTGAAGTTTGGTTTTCCATTGCTAATATAAATTCCACTTAGAAACAAGGCTGTTCAGACAGTCTTTAAGGGCATTTTTTTTTTTTCTCTGCTAGTGAAAGTAGTCGCCACCTTGCTTACCAAGTGCAGATAAACCGAAAAGAAGTTACTGGAGAAATAAATGATGTGGCGCAGAGGTGGGAGGAAAGCCCTTTGCTCGAGCAGGTCGTGCTGGAGCCCTGAGCTGCTGCACTCCCGCTCCAGCAGCACTCGCCAGGGCTGAGAAGAACTGTGAAAGCATTTAAAATTGCATTCAGTTGTCATGTTTTGTTCTTAAATCACAGTGTACCTGGGGGAGCGGCTGCCTGCGGCTGTGCCTTCCTTGCGAAGGAGGACGGGTGCTGCGGAGCCGCTCTCCTGTGCTGGAAATCAGCCTCAGCTCCCATCAAAATGGCAAGTGGAGATCATTTCTGCGCAACTGTCAC
>NW_010106792.1:0-208 GCF_000699245.1 Pterocles gutturalis | reverse complement strand
AGATCATTTCTGCGGAACTGTCACCTCTCCCATGAGTTACCCCAATACATCTGGGCCCAGTTTGCCTTAAAATGTCTCCGCTTGGTTCTGTACTACAGACAGCATGAACTTTGTGCAGCACCATGGGCCCCAACACCTTCCCGCTGATATTCTGCTCCTCACCCTCACCTCCATCCCTCCAGCTGCAGGACACATCTGGAGCGGGTGC
>NW_010106791.1:23177-32325 GCF_000699245.1 Pterocles gutturalis | reverse complement strand
ACACAAACCATTCTATGATTCTGTGATTCAAACTCCATTGACTTCACTGGGTAGCTCTGCACTGACAGCCAAGCGAGGGTAGGGTGACTTGCGCATAAGCAGGTGCCTGGATATAGTCAGAAGAATCCCACCACTACAGTGTGACCAGTAGTCTTGGTCTTCAGGTCATTCTTTCTTTAATTATTGTTGTTAGACAACAGTATTACTGCTCTAAATTGTTCATTGTGAAAATACAGAAATAAGGCTCTTAATGTTTTAGAGACTTAAATACATGCTTAACTATATTTAGAGTCACTGAGATAAAGGCTTTTCAGTGTCAAGGTTTAATGAAAATTGGATTATTCACTGTTACAAATATTTCCTCCCTCAAAAAAAAAAAAAAAAAGTACTGGCAGATTTTCTATGATTCTGTCCCGTCCTTTTAGGGTTTGATCCATGACATTCAAAGGCATGGGGGCTGCATTACACTAATCACCAAGGAAACGTGACTGAGTGAGGACTACAGTTCCTTATTTTCATAAGTTGTTTTTGAGATTTCAACCAAGGTTTCTCTGTGTGGTCTATTTATTCGTTAAACTTATGTTGAGGTTGTGGGAAAACATCTCAAAGTGGAAAAAGGATCATTAAAAAAGTAAGAGTGCATGATGGTGTCTGAAAATATCTCTTTTCCCCTATGTTTAGTATTTTCTTGTTCATCGCAGTCACTGATCCCTCAAAGAACCCTCTGTGCTTGGGTCACTGGGGTATGTGGGGATCAGGACAGTCACCTGGCTTTGTTCCAGCAAGACTCTGCCTTGATGGAAACTACAGTGCTGACCTTGGTTTTTCTTTTTAATTATTATTTCATAGATAGGGATCTCTTTCATTCCTCACATAAATACAAAATGATGTAACTGAAGAGACTTGAAGAACATGAAGAAAATGCAAAGTTAATCAAAAAGGTTATATCATTCATTTGCTTAGAGAAAAGTCATGGTTATGGACTTGTCTTTGTTTCTCTGAGATGGTTATAAAATGCAGTTGATGCCCTAGTATTTAGTTTCTCATTACTTTCCATCGACCTCAGTTAAAAAGCCAGTTATAGTTTTCATAGTCATTTCACACAAATGCTTCTTATTAACATGTAAGTTTTATATGAACAGTTTTCTTTTTATTTAAAACTAAAAGTGCAGTGTTTTGACATAGATAATCTCTCTAACAACTTCATTAAAATGACAGTAAAAATTCAGTGATGGGGTATGTTATTGTTGAAAGAAGGACTTTATGGGCCATATTGATGTCACAGTCCGGGAGAATCATGTATAGAAATCTTCAACAATCAAACACCTATAAGACAAAACCCTCAAGTGCACAGTGGTCTTTGTTAATAACACCCATGCCTTACACAGATGTAGTGAGATACTGCAGCATTTCCCCATTGTTAGAGAAGAAAATAATACCATAATTCACTGGAAACCATGCAAAAATAATGGCTTTGCTTTGTTAATTCTTGTCTGTAAAATTGCTGCAATGAGTATAACAAGACAGCCAGCTGTTGCTAATAAGGCTGCAATGTTTAATGTAAAGCTAGCAGTTGTATGTGAATGTGTGTTATCATTCTTGGTCACCTTATCTGATGATTTTTACATTATCTGGAAAAACAGGCAGAGGTAAATTACTTTCCAGTGCTGTGAAGAACTATGTATACGTAGTACAGAGGCTGAATGTCACCGTCATTTCTCCATGGGCTTATCTTGGGCCTGACCCAACGTGTATTGAGCCTTGCTGATTTTTAAGAATTATTTTAATAGGATCTGAGTAAGGCTTCTTGTTTAGCAAAAAATCTTGCAACATACTACTTTTGTAACTCAGGTGGTATCAAAAATGGTATTAAAAACCCAGAAATGGGGTTCTGCTGTCTATCCTAGTGCAGACATAAAAGAAGCCAGAAAATTCTTTCATATATTAAGACAAGACAATGGTTAGGCAAAGATTAGGAAAATTCTCATTTCATACCTCAGCCCCATAACAAAGTTTTTATGGAATAGTAGGTGAAAGGCTTGCTTACCCAAAACATTTAAAATACATGCTTACATTTTGAGTATATTAATGGTTTTACTGACATCAGTGAAGCATGTCTTCAGTTTCAGTAGAAGGAAAGAAAGAGAAATATACAGACTTTGGGCTAGATATAGCAACTATTTAATTTCTTGTGGTTGGTGGACACTGATTGTCTTAATACAATCACTGAAAAATAGTATTGTGTGTTCCCATGTGTGATCTGTCAAAGGTGGAGAAAAGGTTTTGCTGGTCCTCTGCAGAGACACAGAGTCTCCACAGATGGTGTTCCAGGTGGGTCTCTCTGAAGTCACATATAGTAAGGGTCTGTCTATCTTGGGGATGTTCTTTCTCCATTGCAAGACTGACCTAGTCATTATGTACGGGATAAGAAGCTAAGAGCAGTTATGAAAATGATACATAGAAGGGCAAAACACAAGCTCTATGCCTTCTCCCACGTTCAGATTACACGAAGTGCTGTGGAATGACCAGGAAAACCCATGTCAATGGCTGTATATTATTGGCTGTGTGTGAATGAATTAAATAAATGACCTGGATAAAAAGTTCAAAAACTTCTTAAGCTGCAGTTTTTGTCACTAGATGGCAGAAAAAGATGAGTTATCTTGTATGATTAAGCTAGTTGTTTAACAGTTGAACAGGATGAACTAAGTCTGTATATTGTAGCTGACCAGAAACAGTGCAAAAGCCATTTACTAAACTTTGCCTTGCTATTGCCATATTTAAAAAAACACATTCTAACATCCTGTTGGTAACATGGGGTTATGGTGCCCTCTTCTAACTTACTTCCCTACTATGATTGTTGAAGCTAAAACAAAACAATGTAGATCCTTTAATGTAAAAAGTGGCAAAGAATAGAGGAAGCATATTTAATTACTCTGTATGGGAAAGCCAGTTGCTTGTGTTTGCTTTGCTGGTCAATATTGACACTGGGTAACTGAAGGACCAGTGATTCCTTCCTTGCACATCCAGACATCCCGCTGAGTTCAATGGGAACACGAAGGGTGGAAGGTCTATCCAAGTCTAGCCTCAAGTAAGGGGAAGATTCCCATTGACTTCTCCAGGGCTGGGATTAGTCTTAGTGAGGAGCAGTCCTTTGAACAATAAGCATTCAGAACTAAGTAGCCAGCACAAGGTGCTGAGAGTTTGCAAAGCACTAAACAAATAAATGACAGACATTCCATTTCTCATTTGCCCCAGGGTTACACACACGTGCCATATTTGGAAAAGATGAGAGATTTTCCCTGTAGGGCCAGCCACACAGATTGAGAAAGCCACACTAGATAATCTCTGCTTATCCTTTCCATCAAATGAGCTCAGCTGTAAAAGCTTCTTCATATGTGCAATGGACACAGGAGAATTCTGGGGATAGGCTTTCTTTTGTGCTCATTACTGGGTGTTTGATGCTTCACATCACCCTGTCACCATCAGGTCCTATTAGACTGAACAATACAGTAGAGCTTGTCCTGACTGGCATACACACAAAACCACATGGGCATCGTAACGTTATGTGCCTGCTTCAGTAGTTCAAAGAGGTGCATTTTCCACGTATCTCTGTAGCACCAAGGGTTCATGGAAGCACTCTCACCCCGTGGACTGGTCTGTCCCATCTGGCTTCAGTTACAAGTGCCACCCAGACTATTTTGTTAGTTTAGCTCCCAACAGATTTTCATGCGTGCTCAAAGTTCCTGGTGGGACAGCCACATTCAGTAGATGGCCAGTTTTGTGGGTCAGGGAGCTGCAGAGAAAAAGGAAAGTCTTCCCATTCCCATGAAACTTGAGGTGCACTGCACTGGCTGACCAATGGCCAACCCTAATTAGGTTCAGAACCAGGCCAAGAATCTAATGCACCTGGCTATTTTTTCCATTTTGTGTTGAATAAATGAGCCTTATTAAAGCTCCTAATAAACGAGGAACTTTACAACATCAGTCAGCATATGCTATGACTGCTTTTCTTTTTCAGTGGTACTTGTGACATTTGGGTTCAGGCTAGTACAAAACAAAATACTTGCTTATAATATTTGACTAAGATAAGAGTGAAACTAGTACTTCAGTGAGTGTGATGAGTCTCAGGCTATGGAGCCCTACAGACAGTTACTGTTTGCTATGGCAAGCAATTCCAATGCGTGAACATATCGCAAGTTTTTTTCAGTGAAGTGTTTTAGAGAGTACTTTAAAAAATACTGAATACATTCTTCTGGAAGAAAGCACCAGAAAGAGGTCACGAAGGGAAGAAAACACAACTTCTAAACTAGAATTTAGCATTTTTGGGCCACAGTTAGGGTAAATACAATCTTCTAGTTTCACAGTAAAACATTATAGCTTAATGCTTCTTACTACATTCTTGCCATCTGGTTTAACAGTTGCAATAATGAAGGAAATGAAATATAACAGCAGACAATTTTCAGGGTTTAGACGTGGGAAGGGCACAACAGAAGCTCATAGCTAGTGGTGAAGACCTGGTTGCTGCTGGGAATGACAGTTCCTGGGAACCTGCGCTGTTGTTAGTTAGGGAGGTTGTAGGTGTCTTTGAACTGGTGTTACAGCATCTCCCTGGAAAGAGACACCTATTTCAGGGATCACAATTCCTGTGATGTTTAAACCAAGCAAATACTAGTACAGAGAAAAATCAAGGTCTTAACTATTGCTTACATGTATTGTGTCCTAAAACACCAAAGTAGTTCAAAATGGACTCAGTTCAATCCCATACACTTCTCCTCTGTAGAGGTGTTTTAGAAGTGGGGTTAGGAATAATCTGGCTCAGACAGCCCAGTATACTGCCCAGAAGTTAATACTGATGTAGTTCTACAAATGTGAATAAAGATTTGGTAAGATGCTTCTACCTGCTGTGGGGAAGAAACAGATAATTCATTTAGCAGGGATGGCTGCACTGTTCTTTAGAAACTGAGCAGGATCCACCTGTAAATCTGGATGCTGACATGGTAGTGTGAAGGAAAGACAAGTTCAAAAACCTGTACTGCATCTGTAGTGCTCCACTGCCTGTTGTCTCCATACACGAGTTTCTTTGCTGTCTCTCAGTGTGGATTCATTCTGGAAATGACAGTCACAAACATCACAACCACCTTCTCCTAATTTCAAGAATACCTCTTGGAGCTCACCTTTTCCAAGCAGAATGGGACATACCTTACAAAGCATAGATTTAAGGAAAACCTCTAGTCCTTCTCCAAACCAGAGCCTCTTTACTTGTACTATTGTGCCATTCTTCTAAGTAGAGAGCAGTCACAGTGCATTATAGCTGGCAGCCGTTGCACTGCTTGAAAGTTCCCAGCACCATCCCTAGAGCAAAGTATAGACTGGAGAGGTGACATTGCTTAGGTGGTTACATCAAGGAATATCATGGTTATGAAATTTGTCGTTGTGGAAAATGAGCAATGGATGACTTCTGACTAATTTTATGAGTCTTGGTAAGTACATGTTCTGCTAGGCAGTGATCTGAAACTACTAATCCCTTGTTTGCTGATAAAGACAATTTTTTCTAAATTTTTTTTGCCTTGACCTACCATTTCAGTGAGGCAGAGATATGTAACTGAGATGAAGTTTTAAAGCTATTTTTTATACTTGCAAAAGGTCTGTTAAGATGGAGTCATAATAAAAAACAGTAGTGAAAAATCTTGGTTTGTTTCTTGATCCCAGTGTTCTTCTCCTGGCCTGTTCTTACAGGGTGTTTGAAGGTGAAGCCCTGTTTTACCCTCTGAAACTGCTGCAGAACAAACACAGCTTTACTGCTCTCATTTAACACAGATGTTAACAATTAGTTTATACTTATTGGCATTAATTACAATAGTGGATGCAAGGAGAGGGTCCATTATATGCTTTGTGGGACACTGTTTAAAGATTTTGCAACCTTTTTAGTCATAGTCAAGCTACTCTGTCCAAAGGCCTGGAATCCCTGGTGGAAAGAATGGTTTCCTCTGCCAGCCTCAGAAGTATGTTACAGGGCAATGCATGCTTTGTCTCTCCAGATAGGTAAAAAAAAAAAAAAGATGACTTTCAATTCAGATTGATAGAAATGATGTGATTTTACTCTTACTTGTTAGAAAAGCATGCAGGTAAAGGAGTATTCTGCTTGTCTGTGGGCTGTCTATTATGCTTCTGTTAGTCAAATGCTGGCAGTTCAAAGTGAGATCTCATCTAAATGATTTATTGATTTATAAAGCAGGAGGAAATTTCACCACTAACTGCTCCTGAGGGTGTAGAAATAATGGGAAAATCAGACTATAGTCACAACAGTCATTTAGATAAATTGCTTTTGTCTTAAAACAAACTCCAACAACAGAAACAAAACAACTTAGAGCTAGACAAAAGAAATTATATGGTTTTTAGACATTTCATGGCACAACTGACTTGTGTCAGACTTCATAAGATAAGTAGGGTTGAGCCTGGCCTGCATCTGCAGTGAGACTTCCCAAGACACATATACACAACCAAAGGCACTGCTGCTGATTTAGCAAATGATGTTTTCCTCACTGCATCCTAGTGGATTCCCAGCTCAGGCCTCATAAGCTGTGAGGGGAGCATCTGCTCTAGGACAAAGCCACAGAGTACTTCTGGACACTCAGAGTTCTGCAGCCCCTTTCTCACATTCCCATCTACTTTGACCTCATATTATCATAGGCAATGGCAGTCTTCTCCCGCTGACTTCCTCTTCACCAGACTTTTACTTGGAAGCTCCTGTGCCACCTCTTATCATGTACAATGTATTTTCTTGAGAAGTCAGCTTTTGTGTCCAGCAAACCCGGGGTAGGCACTCAACCAGCAGGT
Organism: Pterocles gutturalis; assembly: GCF_000699245.1. Lineage (NCBI taxonomy): Eukaryota > Metazoa > Chordata > Aves > Pterocliformes > Pteroclidae > Pterocles > Pterocles gutturalis. The sequence goes on along the minus strand of NW_010106791.1, from coordinate 25,488 downwards.
CCAGATCATGTTATTTTCAAATACAGATGTGCTCTGTTGTTTCATGTTTTTTGCCCCCGGCTGAGATGTTTCCAAATACTCACATAGCAGATTATTTTCCACGTTTCAAATTCTTCCTCAGATCTGGTCGCTACAAAAATGCAGGCATGAGTAGACTGTCGGTGGCTATCACACTGCCTGATGCTACCCATGTTTTTTTTACCCTTTCCCAACTGTCCATGTCAATCACCTCAGGCTAAATCTGTTAACACTTTAGGGTAGGATCAATCTTTTAGTTCTGTATTTGTGCTGGCAATAGGGCAGGAATAATCCCCATCCTTGAACTAGGTATTGGCAGGAATTCACAAACTGAATCAACTGAATCCAACCCACAAGAATTAAAATGTCCTGTAAGAGCAATGTGATATAAATGGCCCATGCATCTATTTAGCTTGGGAATGAAAAGAGCATCTTACAGTCTGAGAGAAGACACTCTGGAAGAACTTCCAGCCCAAGAAATGAGGAAAAAAAGAGGAAGATGTATATTTTTATAAAGGCGATTCTGATGCTTGCAATGGAAGCGTTTGACCTCAGCAGTCTCCACCAGATACATGTTCCCACTCCTTGATTTGTACATGTCTTAAAGATCTAAAAAAAACCCAAAAAACGTTTCCTAGTTTTCCTTCTCTTGCTTGCAGACCAGTTGCTATGTCTCAAGGCAGACCTGAACTCCTGCACGGGAGCTCCAGGTGCTAAGGGCTCTGATGTGAGAGCTGTGTAGTGGGAGCTGCATGTGAGGTAACAAGCCTTGCTGAGAGGCAGGATATATTATCCAGGGCATAAACCCTGTGTGAAGTTAGCTATAAAGCTTTCAGAATGGGTTTGGTTGACATCTGACCAACTTCGATCATGGGCAGGGTAGCTCATGTCTGTCTTCACCCATTCCCACATCCACATTGGTGATACACACACAGCATCCCTTTCTGTTGTGCTGCCAATGGGGCATTTGTTTTTTGCGAATAATGATATACATCAAGTCCAATCTCTCTTTTCCATCAGTTCATGTTGCAGAGCTTGGAAACCAAACAGATCTTGTTCTGTTGGCTAACCGAGGCCGCCTATGTAAAAGGGCTGCCTTAGGAGAGGGACTTGCTGCAGGACGATGTTTTCTGGCTAATGGAAACCATCAAAGCAAAAATGCTCATAAGCTTGTTTCTGTTGAAAAGAACAAATTGCTCTTAATGGTTTTCAGCTTTTGATCAACTTATGAGGCAATTTTCAAAATAACCTTGTATGGTAGGTGTTCGGTGTGCAGAACTCTTGCTCTCTGACGCGTTGTGTGAACACAGCAGGCATGGGACAGTCAGGAGTCACAGGTGGACAGAACTGACACTATCCAGATGTTTTTGGATATATTAGCTCCTGAGAAATGAAGAAGTAACATAAATTCACAGCTTATAAGAGGATCATTAGAATGGCACCTACATGTATTGGATACTCTAGGAACACAACTTGTCAGAGCAGAAGAGAATATAATGCAGTTATTTCTGGTCCTTTGCTGGCTCTGAAAATGACTATTAATGCTTTTTGACACTTTTGTTTAATTAGGACATTTTTCTTTTGCCTGACAGGTAGAGAACTTCAAATAGAAAGTCATTTTAGGGCAAAATGTGATGATTAATGTCTTCTTTCTGTAGAAGAAAGCATTTACTAAACCAATACAGTAGAGAAAGTCTACACCACAGAGGCATTACAATGTGAAATATATATCACAGCCAAAAGTACTCGCTCCCAGTCTACTTTGGTAATTTTCATTGTCTTGTGAAAGACGAGTGTAGTCTATGCCTGAAATAAAAGGAAAAGTGTGTGTACTTAGAATGAATGCAACACAGGGAAACCACTCACTCCCTGACTTAGTAGTCTCACCAGTGCCTGCCTTTGCTGTACAGCATCTGTTACGCCTAGATGTGTTTTTCTGGAGACACTAATTTTCCTACAAAATGCCTGTCAAACAATGAGTGCCATTGCTTCCCTGGATTCCCCTGGTAGCCAATTTGGTAGTAGTCAGTTGGAGATTACTCTGGTCACATATGAATCTTATGTATCTTGGCTGAAACAGAAATCATGGATATGTAAGGGCCGTGTCAGGAAGAAGTCCTCCATGCTAGCGTTCAAGAATGGTTTCACGCTTGTTGATACCTGCCCTGTCGAAGTCCTGGGGGTATGTCCTAATTGCCTTTGCAGGAATTGCTGCATTACAAATAGGAGACAATATTGTGTCATAGCTATAATAGATTACACATTGTGGACTCCTTCACTTGTACAGTGCCTT
>NW_010106791.1:13621-23146 GCF_000699245.1 Pterocles gutturalis | reverse complement strand
TAGGGAAATGTGAGAAGCCAAGAATGGAGGAAAAATCTAGATCTAGGAGACATAACTAGTTGCATTTGTACTTCCTCTGCAACCGTGTCTTAATTAATTTAAATAAGGCTTCACTTAGGTATGTATGATTAGCCTGGTTTATTTCTGATTTTATTTTCATTACTACATCAACATCTTCTTATAACTTTTCCTATCTGTGTAATATTTTGGTTTGGAAATATCTAGAATACTGGCCTCAGATATTGCTATTTTCTTTTGACTATGTTTCATTCATTACTAATTTACAAAGATCTCATTCTTTCCGTGCATGTATCTAGAAAAGAGGATTACTCTGCATTATTTCGCGCACAACCCATGACAAAATAGCCACAAGCATTTTAAGGAATATCAGAGCATTTAGTAGGAATGATTATATTGCACAATTTCAGGGAGAGAATATAAAGGACTCAGATGGTCTCTCTGGAATTGCAAAGATTGAAAACAGCCAATGAAGAAGAAAATTAATTCCTCCTTATTAAGCAGAGCCATATGAATGTCACATTTTCCAAGAAACAGAGCTTGTAACTGAGGAAGATAAAATGCTCAAATTGTGTTGGATGGAACAGAAATTTATTCCATGTTATTCCAGGAAATTAAGAGTGGGTTTTGTTTTTGTTAGGGGAAAACAAAGTTTTAGCCATCAGACTTCAAACAGGAACATGGCAGCCTGGTAGTCATTAACATCAGTGTTTATGGGTTAAACTTAATCGTTCAGTTATGGGTCATTACAATTTTTTTCCATATAATGTCTAAGCTAATATAATGCTTGAGTGTCAACAATTACATGATAGGAAGAGATTTTGATTAGACAAAGAGTTGTATATTATCCAGCTCTGAAGGGATATGATCAGAAAACTAACTCATGAATGAAGCTCATGAAGCCTTCAAATGGGAATGAACATTTATGGTTACTGCTGTAAGATCCAACCAACTCTGCTGCAGAGTTGTCATAGTTCCTATGTTGGACGGTCTTACTTATTGTGTAGTGCCAGTGTATTAAAAATTTATTTCAGGTACTGCTACATTTATGTGTACAGCATGCACCAATCACTACTGAAGTGGCGTCGGAGGACAGGAAGCTCCAGAGTACTCACTTTGAAGAACAGTTTCTGGAAGAGAAAACATGAACTGTAGTGCTGTCACAAGAGCTTAACGATGAAGTGAAGAGCATTGTGTACTCATAGTAAGCCTGCAAGCGAAACAGATAATACAAGAAAAGACACAGTAAAAAGGGAAATCATCTCTCTAAGAGCGAGAGAGAGACTGGTGCAGTTTTCTGTGAACTATATCTTATCCAGAAAAATGTTTCTCTTTGTTTTGTTTAACCACTCATTGTGTTCCAGTGGGGCCAGAACCTCAACCGCCTGAGCAAATAGTACCATCCGTCTGTTAGGTTGATTGTATAACCCCCTGGATTGCATACGCTGGGGTACACAGGCAGACAGCACAGCCAGCATATAGATGGACTGAAAGATTAAAAGAAGCAGCAGGAACAGCAACTACAGCTGCAGCTGGAGCAGCCTAGAGCACTAACCCCAGAGTGCCGTCAAAGCAAGGTGCTAATTTCCAAACTAACTCTGGATCTGTGCAACTTTCTTATTGGTGAATGAGAAACCAATTCAAAGTGCAATCAATATACAGTCATTGTCCCAGGGTAAGGTGCTGTTTCATCTTTATACCAGATTATCATCACTCAAAAACCAGCCTTCCTTCCCACCTGGATTTGTTAGCTGCTGCTGAAGCCTGTTTAGACAAAGTTAGGACTGACATGGCATGTCGTTTTATGTTTCAGCTTTGTCCGGGGATGCAGTTAATATCAATATTCCCATCAAAGACTTGTCCACTTGAGGTGGACCAGCCAGGAGCAGATGGAGGTCCCAGAGTCAATACATCACTTCCCCCAGTTCCTAACTCGATCAAAATGGTGAATCGATCTGGAAACAAGAAAATGCAAGTATTTGCAAGCCCAGCAAATACTGAAGGACACCACCACAGAGAAAGGTGATTTGGCCTGTCTTTTACTCTGTTTCAGACATTAAGCTTTCAGAGGCCTGAAACAGCCCTTGTGAATATGTATGTTTTAAATGGTATTCCTTGGGGGTATTTTCCCTAACAAAACAAACAGCATGTTTTAGTAAAAGCTTTCATTAAGTTACTCCAAAACTTTCTGCTTGTAACAAGGGGTTATAGAAGAAAAAAGTAGAATTTGAAAAAACAACCAAATAACCAGATGATGGTTGCCATACCTGAGGGTGTCCATAGTGGAGGTTCTCCTGATTGTCCTAACAGAACAGTTAGGAGTAGAAGGATAACATGATGTGGTCAAATACACAATAATTTCTCCTCTTATCTGCTCCCTTCAGAAGACAATATCTGTGTGACATACAGTCTTTCTGTCTGTCCAGGTGTCTGTCTATTGATCAAGAAAGGAAGAGATCAAAGATTTCAGAAAAATCTGTAAATACTTTATTGAATTTTCTTTGATCCTATGATACTGATATATGGAAGTATTTCACAGCCAGATAAATCTGTACCTACTCTTCCTTGCTTACATCTAATATTTAAAATCTACTTTTTTTTTTTTTTTAAACTTGTGTCCCCCAATGCCAATAAAACACTCCTTTTCCCATCTTGTTTTCCCATTGTTTCTCCCTATCCTTCCTACCCGCCACTTGAACTGTCAACACACCTCCTGTTATTCTTACCCCTAAGACTTCATTTTCACTAGGGGGAAAGAGGGTATTTTTAAATCAAGTCAGAGGACCCTAGTATACTAAGATGAGGTAAAATCTTAGGGAAGAAAGTTTAATTCTGATAGATGTTGGCAGACCTGATTAAAGCCTAGGGCAGCCCCAGGGTTTACTTTGACCCACTAACCTCTGTAAAAGTTATCAACTACTTTGTCTTCATTAGGGCTAAGCACTGTGGTAGCTAATTCAGGTTAAAAATGTATCTTTTTTCCTAGGGAAGATACATCCTTAACATCTCTGACTTGCTGTTGATTTATAACTCATTTGCCATCAAAGACTCTGCTGCCTGCCTGCCTACAGGGGATCACCCTTATTATTGTTCTCAGTAAGGATTAGGAAAAAAAGGATTAAATATAAACTTTGTGCACATTTCAAGTAACTTGCAGTTTCTGTGTTATTAATAGTCTAAAACAAAAGTCTGGATCTGGGCATAGCTGAGGTCTTGGATATTGTTTCAGTTACTTTTGTGTCTCCAGTTTTTCTGTTTGCATCTCAGTGGTAGATGTACAGCACATGCAGAGAAAAGTTCACATTAAATAGAGATTTTGGCAAAAAGAGTTAGAGAATCATGATCAATGCAGTACTGAATTTATGTTTTTAATCACTGGACCATAAGCAATCCAAACCCTTTAGCAATCTGTCTTCCTTATAGAATGTTTTTGGGTTTTTTAATGTTCAGCGTCCTGGGAAGCCAACATTTGCTACACTGAAAGACAAGACAGATATTTAATACACCAGAAAGTATTAGATTTTTTTAGTTTAAGTTTTAAATTCAAATAATTATGATGAATTCTAGTAAAGATGCCTTTGACCAGTTCCCAGGGCAAAAGGGGTAGGACTTCCCCAAATACAGTAGCTAAGATGCCTTCAGGAAGAAAATGAGCATAAGTGTTATTTAAATCTCAGTTTAGCTCAAATTTGATAGTTTAAGAGGGGTTAAGGAGTTCACTCATAATCTGCTGTCCCTTTGCCAGGGATGAGCACCATGTCCTGTCAGGAGCAAGGTAAACAAGTAACATTCATTTTTTGTGATTTATCAAATCCTGGTTTTCACCTCCGATTTTGTGTGGGAAATATGCAGCAACCTTGCTCAAATGTTAGTACCAGATGAAGCTGGTATAAGTCAGAAATTCAGAGAGCCAGCGACAGATGTTACTTGCTTTTGGACCATTTAGGAAACAGCAGTCCATTCAATACAGTGTATTATTATGATTTGTTATCTCATTTTCTGACTTCTGTGCTTCCCCACAGTGGCATTTTGCAACTTGATTACAGGTCAGTTGTTAGACTCACCAGTAGCACATTGCCTTGTGTCCAGGGAAAAAAAAAAAATGTTGTTCTCCAGGACTAGAAAGAAGCTGAGCTGGTTTTGTGACCTTTCGGCTTCTTCATTCTTTTTAAGTACAGAGGCTGGATAAGTGGAGTTGTTAAAAGAATTCCTCACCCTCGAAAGAAGTGTGAGGTTGGGAACATGAGCCGACAGTGTTTGGCTGTTTATTTGTCAGAGACCTGCCTGTTCGTAAATCCACTCACCACCAGGGACGTCTCTTGTTGCACCATGTGTTGGAGCAAGCAGCTTTCCCACGAGATGCAGGACTTTTCCCCTTTGGTTATGAACGACAAGGTGAACACTGAAGAGGTAGCAGTCAGCATGCTGGCTGCAAACTTGCTTCTTCCATAATGGGACATTTGCAGGTTGTCACTGTCTTTATGATACACCCAAGGAACTTTGATAAGCTGTCTTGTACAGATGATTTGCAGCTGTAGTTCCTGATATCTTGGCAAATGGGAGCATAAATGATTTTTATGTGGCCTGTGAAAAGCCAGACAACCTTGCTGCCACTGGGCCTAAATCTGCTCTACAGAAGGTACATTCCTACGGGTATTTGTTTAGGGATCTGCTAACAGGGAAAAGTGGAAACCAGGTGATTTGCTCCATACCTCTGCCCTGAGGTAGGAGGAACAGTGCCAACATAGTTCCTAACAGTATTCACCAAACTCCGAGCAAACCTGTTGTGCACAGAGCAGTGCCATGCAGTATTTTGGGATGTACTGTGTCTTTTTATTTCTTAGTGAGTCATAAAGGTAGATAGGAAATGTTTTTAAAACCTTAATTTTGTGTAATAAGAAATTTTGACATTGAACAGACAAATACAATAAAAGTGAGTGTAAACTGTAATAGCAGAAAACTTGACATGGTCTCTGATAGTATTTGCACGAAAAGCGAAGTGTGACTCCACTGAGGGAAGTACTGAGTTGGAGTTTTTGCCTCCTCCCATAGACCTGTAACCCAGAATGGGGACTAACCTCCTGAGTTGCATATACATGGGCTTAGAGTGACAGCCATCAGAGTCACTAATTAACTTGGCAAAGGCACAGTGGAAGGGCAAAACACCGCTCTTTATCTCGGGGGCTCCTGTCCTTGTTGGTGTGATTTCTCTGAACGAGATGATGTCTTCTTCTCACCATTGTGGCAACCAAACCTGGATACTCCTGGCTGCAATCAGCTGCATGGTTCTTGTCTGATGCTAGAGCTTGTATGGTCTAATAAGCAGTAGAGAGCAGTGCTCAAGTGACCTGACAATTATTTCCAGTTTGTGAAGTGACTTTGTAACACCTATTTCACCTCTCTGTGTCTCAACTGAAGAAGAACTGACTTCTGTTCCAAAATTCTTTTGATTACCTACTATAAAGTGCAGGTAAAACTCAATGTACAGACTCTCACTTAAAGTAAGCAGGATTTTCACTACCTGAACCCTTCTTAAATAATAATTTTCAACTGGTGCCTGAAAAGTATCCTTCATTTCTTTCTCACTGTTTAAGAAAGGGTAAAACGGTCCTGTTCCCTAGCACAGGAAAACAAATAAAACTTCCAGTGTGATTGATTGGAAGAACTCAATTAGCTGTCACGGCTATAATTACTACATAAACACAGTCCTGGGGTAGAGACCAAGTGTGCTGGAGACCCCTTCATGAGGCCTCAGTAAACTGGGGTAACCTCCATAGCCTACCCAGTGAGTGATAAATGGTAAAGTGCTAACATACGGGTGTCTCTTTCTGTGAGGTCTGCTGGCCCTGTTACACACTGGGGGCTCCTTAAGAGGGGGTGTAATTCACTGCTTGAAAAATCCCAAAGGGCAAAAATGGAAAAAAGTCTGGAGTCATTGCTGCGGTTGGTTCTTATTATTTCCCTGAGAAAATCCCTGTTTGCCTTTCGGATGTCATCTCTCTTCTTGAAGTAGACTTTGTTTCCTCAGCATGTTAGAAAGCACAGGTTAGGCTCCTAAGAACAAATACTATTTTTGAAGGGAGCTAGTTGCTTTCATACTGGGTGGTGAGATGTGCTTGGCCATGCCTGCAGGAGAGGGGCTGCAACACTGATCTGCAGATAGCACCCAGTGAAGTCTTCTGAGCCTGCAAGTGTGCCCAGGTCAGAGTGGCAGACGACCCACCAATTGTTCTGCAAGCAATGGCAGGACACTGCCATTAGTTGAGTCTGATGCTGAGGGTGTGGGATTTCTCAGGTCAGCAGCTCTGTGATGCACCACAAATAACTCAACAAACACAGTTCGGGAGATTACTCTGACTGATGTAACAGAGGAGTAACTTCCTTGTAACTGAGATGTAACTTACTGTCGCATATCAGAAAGCACTGCGCTAACAAGCACAGCTGCTCTCAATCCATAGCTGTTTCCAAGGCTACATGAAGCCACAGTTGATTAGATTTTGTTTATTTTTCAGTTCAGTCTCCAAATGTAGGTTAACTTTGAATTTCCAGATGTGTCGTGGTAAAAAATGCCACGTGTTTTCATCTTCTAGCATGTAGCTGGATAGTAAGCACAGACCTGGTGTTGGACCACTTGGTCACTGATGCAACTATTAACTGGTGACAAATGACACCGTTTAACTACCTGACGATTAACTGGTCCATGCACTGATGTGTTTTCTAGCTAAAGGGTCATCATCCTTTATCATTTAGAAAGCTAGAAAAAGTCACAACACCTCCAAATTAACTCTGGAGTTCAAATCTCTCTCACCCCACACAAAAAAAAAAAAAAAAAAAAAAAAAAATTTACTGTCAATATTCTTGAATGACCCAGGGAAGATCTGTAACAGCAGTCATGTGTGAGCTGCTCACCATGCCTACTTTGGGGTTGTCTGAGGATGCTGGTGTCCTGGCTGGGTGTTGGTGCATTGTATGACCAGGCAGGGATGCTGGGGAGGGAACAGTGACTGCCTTCAACTAGGTTTCCCAGAGGGTTAGGGTGCAACTGGAGCCACAGGAACTGTAAGGCTCCCCCCAGGAGCCACAGCTAAGGCAAAGCCAGGTAGGATGAAGACTGTCTACATGGCTCTTTACGGCTGCTACCTCACCTCTTCCAGTGAGTACTTTGCAACTTGAATTTTAAGATGTTATGGATTTACTAAACAATGGCTGGCTGTCATGGTACCAATTGCCTCCTGGGATGGTCACCAACGTCCTCACCTGGCACAGAATCAAATTACCCACTTTTTTGATAATGCACTGATTTATGACCAAGACTCCCATCTCTTTCCCCTCCTGCAGATACTCCTTGCACTCCAGGATCCCCTCTGAATTTCCACTTCAGATGCCACATTTGGCAGCTGGACAATCACTCTGCATTTAAGCAGAAAAAGGATCACAATAGTCGTGAGTTATTAACACAGAGAATTCACACCCCCTTGCAAATGCTGAGGGCAGGAGGGAATTAGCACAGCCTTTCTAGCTTTCGTAAAGAACAAACAGCTCACATGTCCAAAAGCCTGTCCATGAATCTACAGCTGTGTTAGCTGGGCTAATAACACATATTCCTTTTCCTTGCAAACCCTGAGAACACAACAGTTGTTTGGGTGATGGGGGAAAGAATATTTGTTTTTGCCGCTTATTTAGTTTATTTGCACTATGGTAACTAGTTAAAGTAAACTGAAACAGGAAGGGCAGGAGAGTTCCTCTTTCTTATTCATTTTTTTTTTTAAACTCCAATGTGTGTCAGCTTTTTAATTCATTAAGGTTTTTTGGCATGAAGAGTTTAAGGCCAGACTCTGAAGATCTGATTCTTCTTCCACTGAAACTGGTACAACTAATGACTTAAGGTGAGGTATTAGTAATGCATAGTAGGGTATGTTGAAAGAGAATCAGTCACTAGGGCCAATGTTTTCAAAAGCATCTGGTAATTTTAGGTGTCTCCATTTTTCATACTCAATTCATAACACTTAAAAGTGGCCAGACCTTCAGTAGGCGGCACTGTATGTGCTGCAGTCTCCATTTCTGAAGCCTGTACTTGAGGCTTGATGCTGAAAAATTGGAGAAGGTTCCTGTGAAGAGTTGCAAGCATTATTTGAGGAATGGGAAGCGTGGTACAAACGAGACTCAAAGATCTCCTTCTAGGTGGTGGGTTGAAGAGAATGCCACTGAACAACAACCTAGAGAAAGTGAATTTGATTCAAGGGGACTCAACTCTTGGGAATCAAGTCAAAAGCACTGGAAAAACTCACCAAGGTGAAGTTGCCCTGGTGTTTTCAAGAAGAAGCAGAACTATCTGGTGTTTTTCTACAGCATACGCAGTAGTACATATGTGCCTAACAGACCTGAAGGAAATAATTTGGAAAGATACTTGAGAGGTGAGACTATGCACATAGCTGATTACCAGAGAGCACACTGCAAGTTCATCGTCTTCTTATCCCATTACAACTTCTTCATCTGTTTTTATCTTTTCAAGCTTGGAAACTGAAGAATCGCACCCTGTTGAGTTAGAGTTTTAAATTACAGTGGTGTGAAAGTAAGAGAAGTACTCCAGTATCTAGGCTATGGTCTATTATTTACATAGGTAAAAGTCTTTGAGTTCTGCATCCCCAAAGTGACAACGCTGAGTGGGAAAACCACATAAAAGCACTAGGAGTGGTTTGTGACTTGGAGGGAAAAATACAATTAACAATTTTCCAGGCTGGATTCCCCTGGTGCAATCGCTAATGTTGCAAACAAGCATTTATCCAAATCCAAATAAAACACATTGGCAGTTGCAGAGGGTAAACAAAATTTTTATCACCCTTAGAAAAATGGATGTTATTTAAGTAACCATTAGCAAAAGTTTTACGATCTGTCATGGGACAGCAGGAAGAAGAACAGAACTAAGTTAATTTTGCACGAATGATCAGAATGAAGAACATCGTGTGACTTTATAGTTACAGCAGGGAGGCTCCACCAGATTTCTCGTATTTGGCTAATAACAAAAACTACACATTTTTTAACTAGCAGGTGTCCTTGACCTTAGGCAGCCTTAATTTGTAAACATCCTTCTACAGCTGTGTGATCTCTGAAGCGTCCAACTTCTCATCACTGTCCAAGAATTGACTTCAGAGCTTTCTTCTGTTCATCTTTGGACTCCTCCAGGAGTCTGACAGTGCCAGTCAAATTCTATGGTCTTGATTTGACATCCTCATCATTGGACTTGTGCTGAAAAAAAAAAAAGGGGGAATGATGATTCAGGGATTTCAGATTGATAGAGAGCATAGATGAGATAAGATAACTTACATTTGCTGCAGTGTGTAGTGTGAAAATGGCTTCCAGTTTGGAAATCCTTTCTGTATATAGAGATATCTATGCCACTCTGATCCATGATCTCCTTCATCACAGTCGGTGAGGCATAATTCATGGCTGTCTCCTTTTTCAGGTCTTTTGAACCATGTAAGGCAGCACTAGTGTATTCCAAATTCT
>NW_010106791.1:9372-13590 GCF_000699245.1 Pterocles gutturalis | reverse complement strand
TGAACCGCTTTTATTCTCAAATTCATATCTGAATTAGGAATGAAAAGGTATTACAGTTGTGCGTGATGAGGAAGATCTATTCCATCAGCCAGCAACTAGATTGTTACGAGAATACAACATTAATATCTTCTTGACACACACACTTCTTTGAATTTGGGAGCAAAGAACACAAAGGGGTTTTTTTCTGTAATACAAGTATTACACTGAGAGTGATATGCATCCAAGTCAGGAAGATGATGGACCCATTTTTCCTGAATCACTCTTTGGTCTTTTCCTCTTTCTGTAGAATTAAGGATATAGAGAAAACAATGGGAACTTCATCACTGACTTGAGTGATAGCAGCATATTCTCCCCATGAGGTGGAATGAATTTTGAGGTGCATATTTTGCTATACAACATTGTTTGCACTGTTGAAGTCTGGGTCATCACAAATGCAGGCAAGGACAAAGAAGTAAAAATGGGTCTACCAAGCAACAGACTTCTAACAAGTACAGATTAACTTCTTACCAAGTACACATTGTAGCAGGTCACAAAGTGGTTACTGAAGCAAAATTAAGCTTCTAATTTATACAGCTGTTGTGTTCTTGCCTAGCTTTGTGAGCTTTAAAACTGATTCTGCGTCCACGAGCCAGCTACTGCAGAGCTGGTAGGTCCTGTCCTTCCACCAGGACATAAGGTATTTTTTGGACCACTTTTGGGCTTTGAATAATTGTTGATTTTGAAATCTGGGTAGCCCTCCAATCTCCCTTTGATTTGCCAGTCTAAAGTGAGGGAAACTGCTTATGTCCACAAAAGCCAAAACATGGAGTAATCAGGATTGCATTATCAGGATGTTACTGTCCCACTGTGCTGAAGGCACTTGAACTTCAGATTGTCTTCAAGAAGCACAAGCTCAGTGGCAATCAGTATTGCATAGGATACAATAAGTTTGCAGCTTTGCTGTGTGCTAATTTCTTCTTATTTTTTTAACCTGTCTTGGTAATAGATAATAAAAATCATCATAATTTGTTTTGCCAGAACTCTGTTGCATAGCAACTTATCAGCAAAAAAATAGCTTGGTCTGTCTAAGTATGACAGATCAGACAATATCTATAATACATGAGTTTATGTCAGATCACGACAGGATGAAATTTGTCCTGGTTTAGCAGAATTCACCAATAAAATCATTGGTGGCTACCAAATTGCCTGGTGGAAACTGCCACCAGAAAATTAATCTGTTACCGGTTCTGCACCCTAACCACACTTACCACATTTACTCTGACAGAAATTTCCTCTTTCTCCCTCCCTACCTTCCCAGTTGTGGATCTAGATGTCTGGAGTGTGATCTGGAAATCCCTGTCTGTGCCGATCCTGTCCATGGATCACGCTTCCTGGCCTCTGGTCCCAGGACTGGTTGACATCTGTTGGGCTGCACAGCTCTGTCTTGAATCCCAGTGTTGCTCTGATGGAAAAAAAATCTATTAAGAGATTTTATACCAGGATTTCTTGGGAAGGAAATTTTAGATTCAAGATCTCTGGGATCAGTTTTTGAAATGGATAAATCAATCTTAATTTTTTTCCCCAGTTATTTCAGAAGATGCTAATTCAACACAGAAGAAATGAAATTTGTGCACACCCTCTTATATCTCAAATCAGTTAAATCTGCAAAATGCCTATAGACGTATTTCTGTGCAGTAAGTCAAGTGTGAATCTAAATGATATAATGCATTTTTCATTCTGAAGTTCATAAACAGATCTAAAAGAAAAACTCTCTTGTGGGACTGTCTGGTATGTAGATGTGAAGTTGTAGTGGTCTGTTAAACATTTGAGATCAAAAATGTTTAAATGTAATTGTTCTGTTGCATTTGTCTGTCCAAATTTTGAATAATTCTTTAATGCATTTCAGATGTAATGTCAGGAAATATAGAGAAGGAAGTTAACACGAAGCCCCGAGAGATTTTTACAAGATACAGTAAAAGAAAGAAAAGCTGTAGGCTGCTTCAGTGCTAAGAAGGTTCAGTCTTCAGTTCATTAAGTTCTGTGGGAAAGTGAGTCTGTAAGTACAAAGACTCCAAGCCCATGTTCCAGAAAGTACATGTTTGTATTTTAGTAATTCTGACAGAAACCATGACGTCACCCCTGCTGGGCAAAGCAATATTTGTAACCTCTTCACACACCTGTCCCTGGAGGTTCCCTTTTCTACATTGTTTAATTTGCACAAAACAGATTAGATCAAGTAAATAATTTTTTTCCTTCTGGGATCAGATGGTGCTTTCCCCTATGAGATGCCCGTTTCAGTGAAAAACAATTAGTGGATGAGACTTTGAAATTTTTTCAAAATTTTCCATGAGCCTTGAATATCTAATCACTAATAATAGAATCACTAATAATTAAGGTGATTCTCCACTCTAATGTCTTTGATGAAACTGAGTATTCTGTTTCATGATGTTCACCATTTAGCTGGGATGAATTCAGTCCTCACTTTCCACTGAACAAGCACCACTGAAGTTTTGGCTGTACTGCAGCCCCATCTGCCCCTGGTTCTGCGTGACTTGAAATCTGTACTCAGGTGAAGTCAGGATGGTATCACTATTTTTCCCAGCGGATACAACTCCGTGTGTTTTGTCCTGACCAATTCCATCCATCTAAAAGTTTGTTATCTACCCTAAGTTTCTGCTACGCTCTGTGGAGATTGTGAGGCTCCTTCAGAGAATAATTCATCCCATCAAAAAGCAAATGTCTGAAATAAGCAGGATAGATCTCACTCTGACTGTATTTCTCTACATCCACTCGGTGTGAAGGACATCCAGAGGGTTGGCTTTGTCTGCTCATCTACATTTAAATTACTGTAGTTAAGTCAGAAGGAGGTCTGAGGGTCTGAAGATGAGACTACAGGCTTGCAACCCAAAGCCACCATGGATTGCTCAGTCCATGGCTGAACACCAAACACAGTATGTTTTTGTTGTAGTGGTGGAGTCACCATCCTTGGAGGTGTTCAAGAAACGTGTAGATGTGGTGCTTATGGACATGGTTTAGTGAGTTAGGTGGTGTTGGGTTGACGGTTGGACTTGATGATCCTTGAGGTCTTTTCCAACCTTAACGATTCTATGATTCTGTGATTCTGTGTTTCATATACAGCTGTGTGTTTGTTAAGACACATTAAATGCTTCTACCTATTTTAGCCACCTTCCTATCTGTGGGTCCTGTTAGTGACTGATTGCCCCTAAATGAGTTGAATACAAGCTGCTAGAAGTGCTCTGAGTGCCTGTCCCACAGGATCCCTCATTTGTTCTGGACCTTCCTTATGCCTCCATTGTACATCAGCCCAGATGTGTCTGGACAACGGAACCACAGTATGGATTCTCCTTTGATGGTGGTACGTGAAACCTGCATGTGCAGTCCAACTTGCACCATGTCTGATCATGAGCACCATTTTGCTTTGTTACATGGTCTGTAGCATGTGCAGAAATAGGGCATATAAATAGAGTGCTCAGCTTCTAGTTAAATCCTTAGATGGCGCATCATGGCTCATTAATGTAAGCCTTGCATTTGCATCATCTTGACAACACGTTCTTACTTACTACGCTGGAATGAAAGGATAGCTCCAGCCTTCACATATGGGGTACATACGCTGTAAAAAGGGCAATTTTGCTGAATCGGCTTAATTGAGTAAATTACTAAGGCATGACGCTGATTATTTAAATGGGAACACTAGTCTGAAAATTAATAATGTAACTTTACAGGCTCATTTGCTGCCCAGGTGAATTTCAGTAGAGGGGCTTCAAGCAGTGAAAGTGCACGTGCATGTGATATATAAAATGCACCTGTTGAAAGAATGTTTATTTTCCTAGATGTTGTATTACAGGGGCATGGACTAATTCCACTTTTAAAAATCCTACCCCCCAATTTAAATTCCCCCTTGCCCCTGCTCTCCTGTTGATCTTAATAAAAATCTCTTCATCGAGCGAACTGGTTATTAGGGGAACAAATAAACTGCCCATAGTCAGGAGTACATATATTGCACTTTTCATCCACACATCTCAAAGCAATTTACAGTAAGAGGGCATGTATCCCATTTTGCACATGGTGAAACCAGAAATTCAGAGATTCAAGAAGAAAGTCATCACAGAAGGCTTACAGTGCTGCTTTTTTTCGAGCATTGCTTTTATATAGTAGGTGTAATGTCTGTGCACAAATACAATCATGTAAACAGAGTCCCTTTACTGGGGGGAGTAAGAG
>NW_010106791.1:0-9361 GCF_000699245.1 Pterocles gutturalis | reverse complement strand
TGATTTTTCTTTAATTTTTCATTACTGTGAGTTCAGTGAGACAATCCCTTCCTTCCTCCTGCAATTCCTTTTTAAGACTCTCACACAAGACTGGTAAGAACAAATGGATGGCTGTCAGCAGCCCATAGAAATGAAAGGGTAGTAGAACAATTTTTTTTCCCACTTGATCTTTGAAAATAATTAATGTTAAAATTTTACTGCAGCATGTACTTGTATCAGTCTTTGTTGGAAATTGTAATGCATCTCATATGGTTTGAATGACAGATGTTGGTCTATTGCATTAACATTTTCATTGGTTTCTCCTCAGGGCTGATATTTCATGTTTCTGAAAGTTTCAGGATCACCTCCATATGCAGAGAAGGCCCCATGGGGGCCTCATCGCCTATCCTGGGCTAGTAAAACAGCAGGCACCTGCTAACGGATCCAGCTGTGGGAGGGCAGGTGGAGAGCAATGGGAAGTCTCTGCTTGTTCTTGCACAGTGATTTGCTTCAGCTGCCAAGCTCTGTTAAACAAACAGCCTATGCACCAAGCAGGAATTTCACTTGTACAAGGAGGCTTTTCTTCGAACCTTTCCAGGTGGGAATATTTTCTAGTACAAGGCTCATATTTAATGTTCACACTGCCCGAAGGCCACAGTCAGAAACTCTGTGCAAACTTCAGAAGATGTAATCCCTGCCTTAAACACCTCATGGTCTGAGCATGCAGCAGCACCCGACGTGGAGTGGAGTGAGCCCAACGGATGCCACCAAGGTGACAGGTGCCTGTCTTGCTAGGTCCAGTCACTTCCCTTACTACTTCAGTGAACTTATGCATTTACTTTGGGTCTCTGGTGCCTGTCAGGGAAAGGACAAGGGGCTGGAAACTCCAAGAGTGAGAACATGGAGCAGGAGAGCACTGCAAGTGGGAGACAGAAAATGAGGATGAACATGGGAGGGAAGATTGGAACAGAACCCATTCTGCCAGGAAAGTAAAGTCCCTGTTAGTTTTCTAGTCTCCACCACTTGTTTTCAGAAGCAGTGACATCCACTGGAGTAGAGAACAAAGGGGGCAGATGACTCTCTTCAGTCTTGTTTTGAGCTCTTACTGGTGATAACTTTTCTGCTTCCCCCTTCTTGGAGATCTGAGGTCAAAGGTCTTTTGGGAAGGCTGTGAAGAACTAAAAGAGAGTCCAGAAGTCCAAAATTGCTATAGTCCTCTAGCACTACAGGAATCAGGGTCTGCATAGACCTCATATCCCTGAGATAGTGAGGTTAATTTTTAAGTTTCCAGACTCTGGAAAATGCAAGCAGCTTTATGTTTACCCATTAAAGCACATTATGACCCATTGCTTTATTAGCTCATCAGAAATTATTTCTTATGCCTGTAGTATGACATCTCTCCTGCACATCTTCCTTGAGGAACGCTATGCAGAGGTTTGGGCATAAGACAAAACATGAAGAGATAAAGGGAGCTGAGATGGTGACCTGCCTCAGAGACCAAGCTGACCCTGGAGGCCACTGCCCAGCCCCGACTCCTCTGCTGAAGAGCCAACACACCTGTAGATGTGGTCTCCAGAGCTGTCTGGAGCACCAGCTCATGCAGCAGGGTAGGGGCCAGCCACAGACACCTGGATGTAGGGCAGACTGCCAGCCCAGCCCAGCGTTAGCTGACCAGCTTTACACTGAGACCTGTGAGACCTGGTTAAGGTGGCCCACATCAGTGTTCCCAGACAGCGTTCATGCTGTGAGGGTGGTCCTTGCCTACCTCTGTACCTCCTCCACACAGCTGTGAAGTAACCAGCAGAGCACAGCCTGGGATTGTCTGCTCCAGACCATAGCAGGCAGCCAGGAGAAGTGGGGTTCAGCCTGGGAAAGCCGTTCACCTCTTGGCTTTCCCTTTTTTCCCTTTCTTTTCTCTTGCCCCAGGTAGGGATTTTATTGGAGGCAAGTAAGAAGTGAGGGAAAATAGTGAGGGCAGTCCAGTGGCTCATATAAGGAGCTCCTTCATTACTGTATTGCTGAAAAATGTTACTGAAGTGGCCAGCTCCAGGGGGTATATAAGGATAAAGATCTTAGCTGGAAGTCTGCTTCCTTACCGATTCCCAGAAACTAACAGAATTTAGACAATAACCAAGTACATTCAGTACCATATGTCAGAGCATATCGTAACACACAGAAAAGGGGGCCTTGTTATGCTTCATGCTGCAGTGTTCAAGGCACTTCAGTTCAACACCTCTCTTTGCTTATTCACATCACATCAGAGAAAGAGCAAAATGCTACGTCAGCCCGGGGCCAAGAGTTATTGGCATTGGTTTCAGTGCAGTTCTTTCATGTGGAGAGGGTGTGGTGACCTGTTGGCAAAAGCACCCTGACATAACCTTGAAGACATGAGTTCAGCCTTGCAACACAGACACCATTTTCCTTCTTTCCTTTCCCCGTGTCTGACCCGAGCGTAAAAGAGTACCTGGACACAGAGGGGTAAGGTAGTAGCTGCCTGGGTGGTGCCTGTGACCTTTCCCTCTACCGTGTTGGCTTCTGAAACCAGTTTGTGTTTCCTGATGGGCTGTCTGGGCTCTGTTAGACCTTTGACTCTCCTGTTGTGTGGTGCATTTTTTAGAAGTGCTGCCTAATATCCTACAGTCGGTTCTGTCTGTAACTTCTCTGATGTTTCTAAAGCTATCAGAGGAGACACTTTGTCAGGAAACTCCAAGCACCCAGTGGAAAAGGAGCTATAATTAAACTCTTCTTTACTGGTAGCAGTCCTGGACGTTGGAATCACATTTGGGTTATGACATAGTGGAACGATGTTGGCTGATTTTATGGGGGTTATGGACCCTTAATTTCCACAAGTGTGTCTCTGTGTTACACAGACAGCAAAATCACCCCAGAAACAGTGTGGAACAGGTTTATGGTACATCACAGACAGACTGAATACATTGTGGCAGGGAAGCAGAGGATGAAGGTAGTGATAGCCAGAAGACAACATCTGGACGATCCTTAGACTTCATTTGACATATAAAGATTTTAGAGTGAAAACAGATTTTACTTCAAGGGTGATTTGTGTCCCCAGTAGAAACATCACCTGCATGAATTCTGCTAAATAACTTCCCTCCAGGACAAGATCTCTGATCCTCGGGGCAAGTTGTTTGTGCTCAGACTGCTCAGGTCGTTTGATTCCTCCAGGGCACCATCCCCTCTGCTTTGCACTTGGCTCTGGGTCTCCTGTGGGCTCAACGTGGTGTTCTCTAATACAAAATTATGATTTTGCTTTTTCCTTTTTAAAATTTTTTCCCCTCCCAGTGTGAAGTTTCCATGACAATGAGAGCTGTTCTGCAGCTTTCCAGAAATAAGTTATGGGACGTAAACAAGGGGTTGCATGCCCTGAGATGTGACATGAAGGTGCGCATCCAGCTGAAGAGCACTGCAGGACTTTGTAAGGCAAAGAGAAATGAACCTGCTGCAGCCTCATCCATTGTAGGACCATGATCTGGAGGGGTCCCTAGTTTTAACTGTCTTCAGATCTACAAGTTGCATGCTTTTTTCTAGCTGGTTCACTGCAAAAGAGAACTAGGGAGTAAACCAGCATTTAGGCAGTTTGTATGATTGGTGATTTGGGGTCTAAAAAAGAACTGAGGAGCTCTTACTTGAAGAGCAATGTCGGGTGATATGGTTGCATCTGTCCTGTGCACCAAGCAATGATTCAGTCAGCCTGCAGGTGAGAGCTGGATTGAACTGCCGTGGTCACTGTGTTTTTTTTGTGAATGCGATGTGTGAGTAGCAGGACCTCTTAGCTCAGGCTGTCTGCTATGGCTGCTGGTTCCTGTGCTCAGTGGCAGCTCTGGGTAAATATTCTCACAGGTGTTCCCTCAGGAGGACGGTACCCAGTTTAACTAGTGGTTCAGGCTCAATATGAAGACACAAACTCAAAGCAAACAGCCATCTAGCCTAGGGTCTTGTCTTGGGTGGTGCCAAAGCTAGGAAACTATACAAAATGTGGCAAAAATTGAGAGATATTTTCTCAAATGTCCTCCCAGTCTCCAGCAATTTACAGCTCATCATCCTGCCAAGCCAGAGACACCATCTGTATATCTAATTGCCTTTGTTAGATTTCTTTTCTATGAACCTCTCCAGCCTCCTTGTAAAGATGTGTGGTCTTTTGGCACCTTGATTGTGTGTATTCTACAGGCAACGTATGTTCGACCTGCATTCATCCTCTTCCTGATTTTGTAGGGTCCCACCAATCCCCTTTCTGGCTGTCTAGACACATACAGTGACAGAGTGATGGATTCTGCTTTTCTTTTTCCTAATAATTCTTAGAACTTGTTTTTCTTATATTCACATTTCTTGCACAGTACAACCAGATGACTCAGGTGGAAAATGACCAACACTAGTCAGCCATCCATGTAAAACTACAAATTGCTGGAGTATAGATACCTTGCAACTGAGGTTAATCAAGCAGCAAATAGTCAAAATAGATTTCTCTGGTCATATTTCTCTCATCTTTTTCTAGGAGTATAAACTTTTGAAATTGACTTGAAAAAGGGTGGTCTCCGTGGTGCTAAGATGTCAACTTATGACACGTGGTTTTCCAACAAAGGCTCTTTATTTTAAGCAGATGCACAGAAAGTAGCAAGAAACAAAGTCACAGACACTGGTTATAAAAGTGGGCAAAATACCGGTATGGCTCCTTTGAGTGGCTTCAGAACTGGTTGTCAGAAATCCTGAACTCTGAAGTCCCATTTCTGCTATTTCAGCCTTTCACACTCCTACCATGGCAAGTCGGACGAGGATGCTTGTTGCTGGGCCGTATTTCCCTGTATTTTGAAGAAACTTTAATTTCTTGGTGATGGGAATGTCCTGCACATTTGATGACAAGAAACTCATCTTCAAAGGTGGCCATGATGCTCCACTTGTGTTATGGATGAAGACAGAAATCCTTTTGAAGGGTAATCATGATCCAGTGGAGATTGTCAGAGCTCAGAGGGGCAGAGGTACCAGAGCCAGATTTAACTCAGTGAACTGAAGACCCATGTATAAACCTGTGGTGGTGCAAGCTTCACTGGTAGCCGCACAAGGTACTTCAGGATGTTTTCCAGGAGGAAGTTTGCCAGTGTTGTTTGTTTAATGTTAGTGCGTGGGGCTATGAGCTGCCCTCAGACCTCAGGTGAGCTGTGGGGATACCCCTGTGGGTGGGGGTTCCCCCAGGGTACACACACCTGCTCCAACACCCTCAGCAGAGTGCCTGTTTTGCCCATGCTCTCTGCCAGCTGGTGACAGAGCAGGAAGCTGAGTAGCCACATTAACAGGATGTTCAACCTGAAGCAATAGAGCCCTACTGAGAAGTGAGGTACAATGACTGGGAGCCAGCATTAAGACAGTGTGGCTATAGGGCTGCAGCTGGCTTGCATCCGGCTGGCTCGCAGCACAAACAGGGTGGCACGCAGCTGCTGCCATTGTTTGCATGTTGCTTGTATAAAAGGATCTCCCAAAAGCTCAAAATTAGCTAAAGCTCATTGTAAGAGCTCTAATCACAGCTAGTTACAGCCTGGCTTTAAAAGAGCCCTGTTAGTTTTAGCTCTGAATCTCTGGACACTAAAGACTCCATCTGTTCAGATATTTTCAACCTTTTCCAAGGCTTCTGGCTCCTATTACATTATGAGTTATGAGTCAGGTCTGTATGTGGGTCAAGTTCATGGATATCTGGTTCACACTGCCAGTTTGTGTGATAGGAGCTTTGCTCTGCTCCCTAGTAGATAATATCTCTACTACAGGAACAGGTAAACTGAGGCAGGAGGGAGTAATGGGCGTGGTGAATCAGTCTGACAAAAGGCAAATTTATCTTTGATAACCCTGACTTTGCTCCTATCATTCAGGCTCTCTACTGAATGTCAAAAAGAATAAGGCTGTTAAATGGACCATTTGATGTACATTAGTACCTCAGGGCTCCTCTCAGGATGTGCTTCCTTATGGAATACGAAGTTCAAAGCAGTCCCTGTTGCAAGCCACCTTGCAATATGAGCCCTGGTTCTGCCTTACAGCCCATATGGAAGGAGGTACTGCCTGCCCAGGCAGCTGCACATACCTGGGAACTGGGCACACGAGGACTCCAAGAAAGGAACTGGTTTGTGGTTGCAGTCCCATCAGGAAGATTTTGAAAGACAGGTGTTGAGAAGTGGCAAATGCTGTGTGTGCAGAGAAATAGGCCTGACGCAGCTACACCAACCTGCTCTGTGGCTTTTCAGTCCTTTTTGTGCAGGGTTTTCTGAGCAGTTTTGAAGCTTTCTAGGTGCTAAATTTATCAGTTGCTATTTTATATATAAGTTAATGCAATTTATAGGGTATTGAATGGTTTTCTGGGTGTTTTGCCAAAGGAATTGGTAGGTTTAAATGCCTAAAAAAAGCTCTTTAATTCAGGATTATCTCTAGTTCTGTTTTTTTTCAAGTGGAAAGCTTGTGTTGAGGGCCCAGAAAGTCTTGCAGTATCCAAAATTATCAGCCATATTTGAAATATTGGCTTATGAAGTTTTGGCTGTGTTTACATGGTAAGACAGTGACCAAGCCAGGAACTGGCCTCTGGTGTAAGAAGCAAATTGCCTTTCTCTACAGGACCTTAACCCCCAGGCAGCTGCTGAGACCAGAGCCCAGGCTTTTGTGTGTCCAACCTGGTTTCTCCAGCCCGTCCAAAATTTTAACGAGGCAGAGCTAAGAGCGGTAGTACCCACAGGACAGTGATGGCGACACGTGCAGATCGTCCTGCTAGCAAGTGCCAGCTAGGTGTGTCGCACCTTTCTGGAGATCAGCAAACACCCAGCTGGTGTCTCAGTCAAACAGCTTCTCCCCGAGAGAACGCTCACAATTGAGATTGTGTTGAGCAGGTTTGTAATTGCTTCAGTGCTGTTGTGTGACAAAACACAATTGCTTTGTATGAGGCTTTAATATAAATCTCTTGCACTAGCAGAACCTAGTAATTGAATCAATATACAAGCGAGGCTGGAGAAGCATGATGAAAAAGTTTGGTTCCAGGTTAAATGCGAAACAGATGTTCACTGACCCTCTCCCCTTCCTGCCACGCTGCCTCCCGCTTTGTCCCTGACAACTGCAGGCATGAAGTGCTCCTAGTTTAAAACGAGAAAGAAAAATAAAAAAGGGAAAAATAGAAAGCAATTGCATGACTTTTTGGCAGTGTTAATGATGAGTTATTAGTAGTTGAGAGCAAGGCATCCCATTTGCCAGGGAAAATGGCAGTGACTCTGAAAGGGTCGGGAGGAGGTGAGTACTACTGGGTGTGAGGTGATGCAGGAGGCAGGCAAAGCCCCGTGGGAGTGGTTCCTCTTACCCAAAGTCTGCAAAAAGGGCTTGGGGAACTGGTGATGGCTTCATCCAGCATCACAGCAGCAACATGTAAAGAGCAGGATTTAGAGGACTTTCCCAGCACCCCAGGATGACACCAGGTCAAGAAAGAAGCCAGAGTTTTCTGGCATAAAGATTTCCTCTACCAGAAAATGCTGCAGGTGCCGAGAGGCTGGGCTCCACCACAGGAGAGAGACTCTGGCACAAGTTCAGGGATGCCCCTGCCCCAGAGGCGAGCAGAGGCATTAAGGAAGGTGGTAAACATCAATGATGGCTCCTGTTTTGGGAGGGTGTAAGCAGGTGAAACTGCCCTCCCTGCCTGTATCCAGGGATGTGAGTGGGAACCCTGTGTGTCACATTTTCGGTGTCCAGGAAGGATGGCACTTTGAACTAGGAACTGCTTACTGGGTTTTTGTAAAGTTTCCAAAAGCACAGGAGGAACTAGCACAAAATCTATAGTTAGGTGGTTTCCTATTCCCTGTTTCTGAGTGATACAGTCAGTCTTGGTAAAGTGGTACAACCCCTGATGGAAATTCCTCAAGCTTCTTTACTTGACTGTCACCAGACCAGACTCATTTGCTCTTAAATTTCTTGTCTCAGTAGCATTCAGCAATCTTTATTTTCCTTGGTTACTTCTGTAGCCTACGATCTATCTGTGCCACCATTACCATGGTGGCGAGATGTCAAAGCCCTACCAGCCCTCTTGTACAAGGACTAGAGCTGACCCACAACCCCCCTCAGCTCCCACTGATGTTTCTTTTTCCAGACAGGGCAGTGAAAATTCTTCATTCGTGGAAGTGAAAGCACATGAACACATACCTCTTTTTCAGGAGAGCCTGCTAGCAGCTGCTCTTTACACTTCTTGCATTTGTTTTATCATGCTTAGACCTATGGCCCATGGCTTGGAGAAGTCAGTCTATCCTCATTTCACATTCAAGGGTCAGTGTCGATTTGCTTTGCTATTCAGGCAAGTTACTTTTCTTGCCACAATCCCTTGCTTATGTAAAATAGCACCACACTCCGTTAGCGGGATAATAACTCTGGGTACCTGCCTCCCAGGGTGACTGGGCAGATTGGACAGCACCTGCGTGTTGCTTAGGGTGGTTAAGGACTGCTTGAATTGCAGAGCCTTTCTGTAGCTGGATTCACTACTGTAATTAGAGTAGGGGGAAATGCTGGTGTTTAGGAATTTGATGGTGTAGGGTAGTGGGAGCAAAGAATCAGCATAATATCAGTGAACTGTGAACTACTCTGTGTATAAGTAGATCGAAAGGAATGGGATTGCTACCCAAAACTTTACCTGGAAGGCGAATCATTCTCATTTCAATTTATGAAAGGGGGGAAAAGGCCTAACAGTATTCATTACCTAAGTGGCATGTTTCACCACTTTTTGTTGGATGATTTGCATACTGAAGTATTCTCAGGAATGGTTCATACTAGTGTTAGACTGATCACAGTCAAACTCCTTTAAGTGTTTTCCATGTGCCCTCTGGCTGAGAACATGGGACCTGGGGAGAACCCCCTGGATCACCAAAAAACATCACTCCTGTTCTTATTTTGCTTGTTTGAATGCAGTTTCAGACCCTTATATCTCCCTTAGGAAGTTTTTTCTAAAGCTTTCCCCATTGTATTTATGGATGTTTTATAATCATTTGACATTCTGCCAGCACTGATATTTACCCTAGAAAAACTTTCTTTTTTTTTTTTTTTTTTTTTATTTATTCTTTGTGATATTTTTACGAGGAACTGTCACATCTTTTCTAAACCTGCATTTGATGAAAGTAAACAAGAAAGCCTCTCCATGTGCTTCAATACCTTAATTTGAACTTATCTTTCCTGAAAATAGATATGTTTATCTGAGCACAGAACTCCATTTAAGGTGCACCAATGCCATATACAAGGTTATTAATAATTCTTTCAATCTGATGGTAATGCCTCGTCTTTTGTAGACTACTGTTTTTTTCTTCCGCTTTTGCATTTTGCTGACTATTGCATTTTATAAAGGTGTCATGGGTTAAAGACTGCTTAAAGT
>NW_010106790.1:0-213 GCF_000699245.1 Pterocles gutturalis | reverse complement strand
CCCCTCTTAGACCCAACACACGCGCCAACCCTCTGCGGTGTTCCACTTTGTCCTCCCTTACGCCTCTGCCATAAAAAAAAAAAGGACGATTTAAAGAACAGAGGGCACCGACACCTCTGCCGCGCTAAATCCGAACTTCCTCCCCGAAAAGTTTAATTCCTTCCCTTCTTCCCCCCGAGCTGTGACTAGTTTCAGCTCTTCTCCAATGGCCAA
>NW_010106789.1:0-10065 GCF_000699245.1 Pterocles gutturalis | reverse complement strand
TAATATAATATATTAATTATAGACTGGGCAAAATTAACCCCTCATAATTCCATCAGTGAATGTCTTGATTTACCAACATGCAGTGTGTCTTGCACACAGCAGATATCACAGATAATGACCTTCAGTAAACAGAACACCACATAATAATGTTGGCAGACTTGTAGAATTTTTCAATATCCAGAAATAAAATACTTTCTAAACAAGATATATTTAAGTTGGAGAATGCAAAGCACGTGCTGTTGTCCTGAAAGAAGTTGCAGAAGCAGCTTTAATCCTCGTTTCCCTGATGCTGAGCTTGTATACAAATGCTATCCTTTGACTCCTTTTCTGCTGCTACATATGAGGCAAGGCACAGCTGATGGGTGCTATGTCAGTAGAAAATCTGAGCCATGGGGAAATCCCTTCCTTATTTTGGGGCTTGCAGAGTCAAGGTAGAATAGCAACCATTACCTTAGCAGCCTCTCTGGGCTGCTGTGGAGCAGTACAACTGAGCCCTAACTTAGTCAAGAATCTGGCCCTAAACGTTCCCTTAAAAGAACAGACACATGAATAGGCTAGTCCACCTTTTAAGTTGGCAGTAGTTAATGGAGAAAGACCTTAATCAACACTTTATGTAATTTAAACCTGATGCTACCAAGTTGCCTGCCTCTGAGAAATTTTCCAACACAGGTTTGCAGTCTTCCCAGGACTCAATGGTATTTTGATGAATAACATTTCTAGCAGGCTAATTTTCTAGCTTAATTATCATCAAACACCTAGACAGACTTTTTGCAATACTAGATAGCTTGGGAAAAAAAAATCCCTTCAACCATGGGCAGAAGGGAATTATAAATTCATAGGTATACACGGATTTTCAAATCTTGAACTAGTGGTTCATTACAGTATCTTGTTGGTAAATACAGCATCTTACAGTTTGTAGATAGCAAAAATAACATAACTGATTTTGAAATTAAAAATCACAATCCACAGATAGAGCCCTAAATTGTATATTAAAAAATAAATTAAGTTGTAGAAATTTTAAATAGCAAACTGTGTTTTCCTCCAACCAAATATGTTTTGGCCAAAAGGATTCTAGGTATTTTTGGTTTTGTTGAAGACTGCTTTATTTCAGCCATAAAGGAAAAAAAGAAAACCTAAAACACAGCTTACCAAAATTCACAGATCTATACAGAACTTACAGCAGTTGTCATCCAAAGTGTATTATTTCTATTCTAAAGCACTTTGAGGTTACACTTAGTCATAAATAGTTCTAATCTACTAGTCCCCTCTTCATTTTGTTATGTGGAAGTAGTATGAGATGGAGGTACAGACTTAAAAGGAAAAAAAAGTGTTACTAGAAGAAGCAAAGCTATGTCTCTCTCTGACAGACTCTGCATCCTTTCAAATTCATCCTGCTGATACTAGGGCTTGTCCCTCACAGGATCACAACCTACAGCTGTAGTGAGTAGTACTTGTTCAGTGTCACACTATGCAAGCAGTGCAAAATCAGATCCAAGGCAAACTGTGTTACCATGGCTTTAATGGGGGTGGGGGGGAGCTTGTCATCTTTAAATGGCTGGTATGTACTTGCAAAGCATATAACCCAAAACCAGAGCTGACAGTTTAAGTATATGATGGGAAAATAACAAACAAGCGTAACAAACAGATGGGCCAGCCAGTCTGTTACAACGTGGTTCAACTGCAGGTCTGGCTGTGTGTGGCGGGTGGAGCTCTGTAGTCAATCTTAATTGTCATAGCTCCATTGTCTTTGGTATTGACAATAGCTTTACATATATGATGGTGATTAATTTCTGCTGGGATTGAGAAAAAGAATAAAAATTTAAAAGGCCTTTTAAAACCTATGATATTTTATATAGGCTTATAGCAAATATATCCAGTGACAGCAATACAGGTTCTCTCTGCAATACGTGTGAAATGACAAGTATGCATATATATATATGATCTCATTGTCAGTATTTGACAAGCTTAAAAAAAATGTTTTGGCTATGGAAGCTATTGATGTAGGTGTTATGAGGCACGTGGGAGGGATCCTTCAAGTTTTTGGAACGTTTGAAGTAGGAATTTGTTATGTGGGCTAAAAGGACTGTATCTGCACCCCTCTCTCCCTCCATGAGTCCCACCCAGGGGGAGATCACACTTTCCCAGCTGGCTGTTGTGGCTGTAGTCCACTTAACTGCAGGCATTCTGCAGGAAGGTGGAATGAAGCTTAGCCAAAAGTTGCCATAGCAATAGATTATTATGCAGTTAGAGTAAAATCTTGGACATGGTGGTGCTGCAACAAAAAAAGTGATAATTGGTACAAATTTGGGAAAGGAGCTCTACTATACATAAGCTTAAAAACAAACAAAAACCCCAACAAAACAAAACAAACAACAAAAAACAACCAAACAAAACCATCAGCAAGAAAACATAAAACCTTCTACTTTGCTCCTTTGTATAAGAAGTGGATAGTTCCACAAACACCACGGTCTTTTTCTTCCTTTTTTTTTTTTTTTTTTTTTAAGATCTAACCCTGCATGAGGTATTTTATGCAGCCAGCATAATACAGTGCATTTTTGTTAGGCATACATTTCAGTGTTCCATGAAAGTTGTTGTTTTCCTGTGTGAGACTTAAATATAATACATGGCAAAAACCTCCCCAATATGTAAAAAAATAGATGACCAGAGAAGTGCCAACATTGTATATGCAAGACATTTGTCTAGAGAAGCTCTCACAAGGTCGACTGGTATTATGGGGCTAGTGGTAGGTAAAGAAGAAGAGAAAGGTAGAAGAAATAATTCTGGAGGAAACAAAAATAAAAGCAAGAATTAAATTTTTGAATATGTTCAAAATCCACAAATTCAAGTATGAGAACAGATGACATAATCCTGTTTTGTTTGGTGGGCGGAGATTTATTTTTTAAAGCATGGTGTGTGTTCTATAGCAGTAGTCATTTTCAGTGGAAATAAGATGATCTGCATTGATGGATAATGTTTGTGATAAAGGGTTAATTTCCAGAAGGAAGCTGGTTTAGCTCAGTTTTTTTTTTATCACATTGACTCTGCTTGATTTGATGTAGTGATCTAATATGACCTTGATTAAATTAGAGAGAAAATGATGATGCAGACTGTTTGTCCTATTGACAATTGCTCCATTAGGCTAGGGTGGCAGGGAATTAATGTCTTGCCCCATATTTTGCAGGGACCTTGGGTAGGAATTAATTTCTTCTATTCATTTCAACCTTGCCAAGAAGGCAATAACTGTTGCTGATTGTAAAGTTAGCTGTTTCTGAGTAGGCTTCAGGAATTTGCTCAATACAGTCCAAGACAGATGACTGGCTTGCCATCAGCCTAGTAGTTTAGCAAGGACATAGGGATGTACTATAAGTCATTCATATTATCTGAGCACCAGTTTTCCAGTCAAAAGAGTCGGTGGATAGTCTTTATCCATCATCTTGTGCCAACAGTTGGGGGCTACTTTTTGCCCAATTTGCTGCAAGCTACAGAGCAAATGGTGTATTGGTTAGTGCTTTGGGAGCTTCTGCTTCATGTTTCCAGCCCAAGCACTATATTACCTTACAGCAATTATTTATGCAATGTAAAGCACCACAGAACAGGTTTTTTTCCAGCAATATTTCATTGCTTGGCTTAAACAAAATATTCAACTTAATTACCTGTGTCTGTTAAGTGTTGATGGCTGCTGAATACTATTATAAAATCCAAGTTATAGTTGGGGTCCATTGCACTGAGCACTGTAAAGACCTGGAGAATACAGTAGCCTCTATTAGAAAATTATTTTCAACTTACAACCTCTTAACTCTGTGTTTAACTCTTGCAACAGGAAAAATGCATTTCACTGCGTATATGGTCACAACTGCTGAAGTTACAGGCCGGTGTAAATGAATCATTTGCAAGTAAATGGAACTCTCTATAGGAAGCAACTCACAGGCATGCAGAGTTAGGTTAAAAATGTGCAGAGTCCTGTTTAATGTTTACACAGAGAAGTGGTGGAGGGAGAAAGCTTCACTGTCTTAATGGCAAGCCAGTATGTATTTAAGTAACGTGAAAAAAAAATAATTTTTGTGTACTATAAAAACTAAATGGGAAGATGTCTGTTAATACGAAACTAATATGTGTTCTTACACAGCTAAATAACTGATGTCACTTGTAAATTGTCATCTCCAAGCAAGCAGACAGTCCTCTGGGAATGTCATGCATTATATGTATGCTAGGGAGAAGGAAAATATTCACATTATAAAATCAGACAAGGTAACTCTTTATTCTTGTTTTGCCTTTACTGTTAAAACTAAGATTTCTCCAGTAAACCTGCCTACCAAGTTGACTTATGATGAGGCTAGCGTCCTATCAGTTGCTATGGTTTTTCTTTTTTAGTGCTCTCATTACTACTTTAATAATAGATACTGTAATGACCGTCAGATATTTTGTTTGGTCACAAGGCATAGCTGAAACTGTTAAAAAGGTACTAACCCAGCCTAAAACTGCTGTTGGTGATCATTGGGCATTGCCAAGTATGGCTTGGTTTTCAGCCATGAGAAGAATGGATGGAGACAAGGGACTAATTGCAATTACTTAAAGGGACATGGAGTTACCATCAGTTATTGTATTTCTTTTAAGAAAATACAAACCTGTTTGTTCCTTTTTGAACTGCTAAATAGGAACAATCCAAACACACCAACAGTTTTTTTCAAGTACCTTAGTCTGGTGGCAGTTTTTCTTTACAAAATAGCCATTTAAAAAAGCAAACAGTAGCCATTTTGTTTGTCAAATGTTTGTTTTGTGAGGCATTTGAAAAGCTATGAAAGTTGAAACCAGTTATGCTGCAACTATAGAGACCAAGAGTAAATAGTAGTGGCATTGTGTAAATAATTCAAGAGGCTAGTCTGTACCTTGTCAGTACCTCTGGAAAGCAACACAACTACAGAACCACTATAAAAAAAAAAAAAAAAGTCACATTACCTAAAGGCCACAGTTTCAGGGTGCCCTGCTGATGCTCCTGCTGTTGTTGGAAGGGGTGAACCAATAGTTCAGTGAATATATTTGTGATGTCTGTCCATTTTAGAGGTGGATCTTCCTCTGATCTTACTACATTCTTCCCTTTGAAACTGCAAGGACAGAGGTAGTTTATTTTGTGTGGTCATAAGCTAGACAGCAAGTCACCGTCTCTAATATTTACCTGAATGGAGAAATACTTGCTGTTGGCAGAAGTTAGGTATGTAGTAAACCCATTCTCTAGTAAGCTGTCAGTCTGACTTCTTGGAGACTTAAAAACCTTCTGTGCACAGGGGAGGGAGGGCTGGAAGGTCAGTTTGCAGACACCAGCCGGTTGACATCTACAGTAATCTCGGGTGAACTTGGTACCATTTTGTCTCACTTCTGTGCTGCACGATGAAATGGCTCTGAACCAGGTCTCATTCAAAAGGCAGACCTCACCCTTGTCAGAAACTTGCTGCCACAGGGAATGTAGAAGGTGTAGATAATGCAATGTACTGAGCCTCAATGCAAATGGTCTGATCCTTTAAGAGGAAACTTACTTTTCACACTTCTCATCCCAAAGGTGCACATGTCTGGAAA
This sequence comes from Pterocles gutturalis, assembly GCF_000699245.1. NCBI lineage: Eukaryota > Metazoa > Chordata > Aves > Pterocliformes > Pteroclidae > Pterocles > Pterocles gutturalis. The sequence goes on along the minus strand of NW_010106789.1, from coordinate 4,494 downwards.
GGAGTACCCTGGGCTGAAAGAGGTGGATGTGTCACTACTTCCGTCACCAAAACCATGAGAAGTCTCAGAGGCAACCAAGTGATTTCAAATTTTCAAATCCTATAGTGGTTTTTGTTTTTTGTCCAGAAAGGATAATTTGGTCTGATATAACTGAGTGGCTGTTCAGTATCTCTAAAATTAAGTCCAACATACTTTTCTTGTAAAGTACTCTCACCCTCCTCTTCCCCAGATTCAGTGCTCCAAAATCCCATCTTAATCTGAGATCTGCAATTGCTTTTATCCAGGGAAGACTTATGCTAAATGTGTATACTACTTAGCTTATAAACATTCAGATTTCCTGACTATTATACCTAGTTAACGTCCACCAACATGAGAAGCGCATTATAAGACTGAAAATAATTTGAGGCACATACAGAGGAAGACTCTTGGACCAGTGCAAACCCAGGACATAGATTTAGCAATGCCCAAGCTTAGTAATAAATACAGTATTTGTCTACAGCTTGCATCACTGGAGACTGGAGGGGGGAAAAAAATAGACAGATTTTTTCCATCCCCTAAAATATTCTAAGGAAACATTTGGTGGCATTTAAATAGGAAAACATTATGCTATGCCAGAAACAAGTTTTACTTTTTAATATTTCTTTGAATTGCATGATAGTGGTTATCAAAAGATGTTTGTGGTGTGAAAATATGTGGGTTCTTTTTGCTTGTTTTTTTTCCCCCCAAGATGATCATGTTGAAGCTTGTGGTCTTTGCTACATCTAAAAAATTACAAAGTAGTTTAGGAGACAAGCTTTTGTTTACACTGACACAGATGGCTGGAATAAATTAGTGGACTCACTAAAGAACAGTTCATTTTAGTTTAAAATGCATTTGGGCACTTATCAAAGCTCACATGGTGGCCATTTTATGTTATTTATTCATCTATTTGTGCTTTACAATTCCATGCCCACAGGCTGTGTCTGAGTAATGGTCAGTTTCCTCCTAACAGAATTGATATATATCTCACACTTCATGGAGATATGTACTATGGCATACCCTGGGTTATCCTGTGTAGCTACTCCTTCTGAAGAGCACTGCAAACCCACTTGTAAACAATTAGAAAGGCAAGGTAAACTTCACTAATGTGAATGTTTTAAGTTGAGCATTCTCCCTAAATTGGTGAAGAAATGCTTAAAGTTGTAACCATACACTTATTTCAATATCAATGCTGCTACCTGGGAGAAGTAGTAGGGCAAGACTTCCCAAACTAACACTTGAATTCCAATCCCCCTGGATTGGATTAGGATGAGGAAGGACAAAGGATGGCATAACTACTGTATGGCTCTTCACTTACAGACCTTTCAGAAACAGTACAGTAAAACCTCTCCCTTTCACACTTCAACTTTTCTATGTGTATACACTTGTTTCCTCCCTGATGCTGGTATAGTGAAAACATGCAATGCTGATGTCTTCAGAGTTGACGAACCTGGCACTGTAATCAGTGGGGCTACTTCTTTCAACTTTAATAGTGATTTGCCTTGCCCTGGGAAAATCAACATCATTACTGCTATGACTTGTAGCATAAGGGAAGAAATAAAACTAACATTTGAGTAGCTGTTGGGAGCCTTCAGAAGCAGCTTGTCATCTTCATGGCATTTTCTTGCTAATCCCATTTCTCTTGGACCCTTTGCTTACTGGATACATCACCTTTACAGTGCTGCACTTGGGAGCTGACAGGCCAAACTGAGAAGGCAGGAGCAGCAAATAACTGAAATGTAAATCTGTGCACTGTCACAGTGAGGTGCTCAAAGAAGGTAATAGAGCAACTTGAGTTCACTTCAGGCTTTCCTGAATCCTGTGATTTTGACAGATAAACTTGCTTAAGTGTAATGAATAATCTGGATTGCTAAATCAGGCATTCAGGTGTTGGGAGACTGTAGCCATCACATACATCACATCATACACAATGAGTGAGGAAACTGGTCCTGGAATAAAAATAGTGTGTGATTAAAGGCTGCCCACCAGGTCCAAGTTATGACTGCACAAAAAATTAAAGTCTGGAATGTTCTGTCTTTCTAGTACTTGAACTGATGTGAACTGGGCAGTTTTGAGGAAAAAGTGGGGAATTGCTATGATGTGTCAGTACACTGGGACCTCTAGGCTCCCTAATACATCACTGCCAGAATCTGAATGCTGAACTTTCACAGTTTACAGTTTACCCTTTAAACTCGCAGATTAACTACTGCAATGGCTGGAGGAGGAATCTTTTGTTTTAGATTGTGAGTTGTGTTCCTGGAAGCAACTGAATTTGAAGGATGTGGCCTTGCTTGCTGCCTGCTGCCCTGCCCCTTCTCTGCCCTCCCAGCCAGGCAGCCATTCTCAGCACAAGGCTGTTGCTGCTGTGGTGGCAGTGAGTGCCTGGAGGTTTTCTGAGAAAGTTCATGTGCAATTATTTCTTTGGCATGTGAGAAATTTTACCTGAAGAGCACAAGGAACAAAAGGTTAATGGCAATTTTCAAAAGCCTGTAACTCAACCAAGCCTTAACAGCATTTCATGCCAGAAGTGAAAGTTAGGTCCTTAGCATCACTGCACTCTTTCTGCTGCTTTCAAAACCCTGCTAGAGGGAAGAAAAAGAAATTTAAAAATCAGAGGCTTCACACTTTTTCAGGAAAAAAAGCCCAAACTATATTTAGGCTGTGTAACACTCCTCTTATTAAAATTTCTTAGAACTCCTGGTTTAGAAGAGTGGGAACACTTGTATTTTGATGAATGTTGTGCATGCCTCCCTATTTCTGCTCATTTATTTCCTGAAAAAAATGTCCAGCTGTACAGATGCTCAGTGATGATAAGAGCACTATTTGCCACAGCTGAGAATCCACAGATCAGAAGGGTGGTCCATGGAAAGCCAGCCATCCCAAACTGCTGTGGGAAGTTGGCAACTGCAGCAGGCTGACACGGACTGGCTGACTGCCATTGTTTGCAGACAGTAAATTGTTCCCCAGGAGAAATGTGTGGGAGGGGAAATAAGAGGAGTCCTCTCCACCATGAAATACAAATTGTGAGGTAAGGCAGGGTGTGGTTAGGTCTCTGAAGCCCTTTCTCTCACCTGTACTTATCGGCAGGAAAAGTCCTGCTTCATTTGGAGGGGAAAACCCTACTTCGATGAAACTGAGATTGTGTTACTATTTACTGGTTTCACGGGGTGAAAATCCTCAAGGTATCAGGTTAATTTGGTTTGGTAGGTAACATGGGGCTAACCAAGAATATATAACCTGCAGAACAAAAGAGAAAATGTGTGTGATGACACTTCCCAAAAAGAAGTGGGGGTTCCTCAAAAGGAAAGGTTTTCCAGCTGAAAACCTGTCAGGATAGAATGAAACTGGTGAGTCCAGTGGGTGCTGCTAGTCTCTTCTAATGTAACTGTTCCTTTAGAACAAATAGATGCAAACTGTAGATGGTTGGATACAAAGCAGCTTATTATTTCATATACCTAGAAATATTCCTTGTGAAAATGGTTTATGGGCCTAATGCATTTGTATAGTCAATATACTGCTGTAGGTCAGGAGCAAACACAAGTAGAAAGCTCCCCAGCTAGGACCAGAGACCACTGAGCTGCTCAGCAATGTTAATATGAATGAAATGAAATCGGACGCTTGGATTTGTTGGCGATAACTACTAGTAATGCAGGGGATGCTGCTTCTGATTTTCCTGCCAACACTTTAACTGCTTTGCATGGGTGATTGTAATCAGCAAGAATTGTTATGTGATAGTGCTGAAGCAGAGGCCTGAGAAAACACAGCTCTCACTTGAGACACCAAAGACCACAACCTTATTTCTCTGCATCTTACAAGGGAAACAAAATCTCCACTGGCCATCTCAAAAGTGCTCATTTACGGAGACAGAAAAAAATAAAATTATTACAATGGAAAGAAAAATTTCCATAGTATTCTGTGAGAGGCATTCTCTCTAGACATGAGAAAGGAAGAGAAAAGGCAAACTTATTCTCTGCTGCACAAAAAAGGGTCATCAGTGTCCAGAAGCTACTCACACTTTTTCAGGCTTTTTGTATTTGCTTTTTATAAAGCAAATAAGAGTGGGAAGTCCTTTTAAAAATCCTTTTTATGCTGTAATAAAGAAGAGTAGAATGAAAGCTAACCGGATAAAATGAGTGCTGTAAAGAGCATGTTGAAGACCAGATCTGGGATTCTCTTTTGAGAGGATTGTCCTGACTCATGCAGAGGACCTTGCACTTGGCCTTGTTGCACTTCAATGAGGTTTGCATGGGCCCCCCTCTCAAGCCTGTCAAGGGCCCTCTGGATGGCATCCCTTCCCTCCAGTGCATCGACTGCACCACACAGCTTGGTGTCGTCAGCAAACTTGCTGAGGATGCACTCAGTCTCAGTGTCCCTGTCTTCAACAAAGATGTTAAACAACGCCGGTCCTGATACTGACCCCTATTGAATGCCACTCACCAGTAGTCTACACTTGGACATCGAGCCATTGACCACAAC
>NW_010106788.1:16945-32920 GCF_000699245.1 Pterocles gutturalis | reverse complement strand
GGGGGGGAACAGGAATAGGGTCACACAAATCACCTCTCAGTCCCCACGTGTGCCGAGTGCAGGGCTGGAAACCAGCCTGTGGGATCGGGAGGCTTCGCTTCCTTGGCTGAATTTGTGGATGAATGCTCAGCTGCAGGAGGAGGGGAGAGGAAGAGGAGAGCGAGGCACGGGTGAAAGCGCAGGATGCAGAACAAATTTCTTCCTGCGGGAAAGTTAGTTCTCTATGAGGCTGTGCCCCCTGTGCAGGAGAGCAGGGAGGGAAAGAAAGAACTCAGGAGCCTAAACTGGATAAATAGACAAGAATCTCAGGATAGACAGACAGATTAGAAGTTTGATTTATTTTTTACGGCGTACAGCTCAGGTCTGTACACACGAGGGAGATACAGCTCCTGCCACAAGAAGCCAATAATCCAAATGAACAAATAAGACTGATGATGCTGTAAGCGAGCAGAAATCCAATGTTTTCTTTATGGAAGAGCAGCAGGGAGATTTGGTACCAGAGTAAGATGAATTTAATGATGGGTTCATCACAAAGCAGTGCATCTATTTTCTTTCTTTTTCTTTTTTTTTTTTTTTTTTAAGCTACTGTATTACACTATTGTCAGTTGATTAAAGCCCTTCTCCTCTGATGGATTAGTCTTTGCTCACCTTTCCAGCCGCACACCCTTGGAGCACTCATCCATTTAATCTGCATTGTGTTAGTGCAGTACCGTGGCAAACTACCTTTAATTCAAAGCCCAGTTTCTCTTCCCTTATCCAGAGTCACTCTCCTCCAAAAGTGCTTCAGCAGAGAGAGAGCTCCTGTGGAGAAGGGCTCTTTGATTAGGAAAAAAAAAGGACCTGGCCTTAGAGAAATTGCCAGGCTATTCTTAACCCTTTCAACATTAAAAGTGTTAATTAAAACATTAAAAGATGGCTACGTTCTCATGCAAAATCAGCATGGATTTGTCCCATTGCTATCTTCCCAGGTCCACACCATCAGTCACAGGCTTTCCACCATCTCTGGAGCTAGCTGGAATTTTTTAGCCAGAAGGAGCAAATGCTCCAAATGAGCTTTTTTTTTCCCTCCTATTTCACCTCTTTCTGCCCTTGAGGCCCTTTTCCAAACTTGGTGGCATCTTATTTTGTTTGCTTGTTGTTTCAGAGCCCCTGGGAGTTGGGCTACCAGGCATTATGTGAAACTTGTGGATTATGATCGTGGAGTAGTATAGAAAACACACATAGACCTTCATGTATCCATGTGCCTGCAGAAAGAACCCAGTAGAAAAACTTCACGTATAAATGTTTATGCTTGTGAATGGATGCATAAATATATCCACACATGACCATACATGCATATAAACACAATTGCATGTATGTATTGATGTATATAAATATGTAAGTGTGCACATACATGCAGACACGTAACTCTCCTCCATGCATGCTTTTCATGGATGTGTTTATATATACATGGTTTTAGACGAGTGTTAGTATGTATAGATACTACCCATTGATATCTTTCTGTGGTTATATGCATGCAGGTACGTTTGCTCCCCAATATATAGAACTGCAACACTCATGAGTTTATGACTGTCATGGAATAACGTGAAATAAAAGCATAAAATCTGGAAGATTTTACCGCCAGCCCTGCCTCTGCTGGGTTTCTCCTGTTGCTCTGCCATGTGCACAAGGATCTCTTGGTGCAGACAGTACTCGCTTGCCATGAATAGGGATCATTCAGAACCCGCTGTAAATGAAGGCTCTATGGCTGTTCTTGCCGAGGAAAATATAAAGTTTCTCTGTGTCATTTTGCTGTTAATTAGCAAAGAAAGATAAATACATTTCAGGTGAATATTTTCACTAGCAGGGGTTGTGGCACACAAGCAGCATTAAAGTTTTGAAAATAAGGCGAGAGGCAAAGGTGTGCTGGATACTATAGGTCTGCATTTATACTTCTGTAAAAACAGTGTTTATTTTTAAAATATGAAACATAATTTTTCCCCAGGCCTCTGAAAATGAAAACACTGGATTCAATATTTCGAGAGGAAAATATGCATTTAAAGCTCTTCCCGAGCCTGCTTGCAGTGTAAACAGACAAACCATTAACAGCTCATGCTGGCCCCAGAGTGGCCCTGCCATTCTGCAGCGCCGCAACTGTAGGCTTCACGTGTCCTGGCACAAGGAAGGACTCCCTCCAACACATTCATGTCCATGTCTCCTTACTAAAAAAGTGCTTGTTTTAAACATCAGACCCCCTCTTTCCTTCCACTGCTGGATGGTCAGCAGAAGATCCTAGTCCCACTTTACTCCTGCCAAAATTGTTGTGTATGGCCAGGGACTTTTTTCCCCAAACAACCATCCCATTGTATTATTATCTGAGCGCGGATGGAGGAGAAAAGGCACGTAGATGCTTTGTATCAAGGCAAATAAAGTGGTAGTAAAAGAACATCTGCACCCATACAGGTTTTTCTGAGCTGGTCCTTTGCTCTCCACATCTCTGTTTAGATTGTGACCATTGGGGCTATTCTCAGGATGGAGATGGCAAATACCACTTTTTGGAGGAATCTCCAATCCATGATGGGTTGATCCGCTCTCCTCCGCCAGCACTGTGGGTAAAAGCACTTTGCCGATGGATTCACATTCCGTGCTCCCACCAGTGGGCAGTCAGAGGGGCTGGGGCCATCTCTGTTGCTGGTGTGAGACCATGGTTGCTGATGCCAGTTGTTGGCCAGCCTGGATGGATGAGCTTGGCCGCACTAGCCTTGTCTGCAGCGTCTGGATGTCCTGCCCTAACGACTGACCCAGCTCGATTACAGCCAAGGCTTCTGTCTGCGGGTGAACGAGACTGAATTAAAATAAACGGCTTTCCCAAGGCAGTCAGGTCCAGCAGAAGACTCCACCATGAAGTCAGGAGATGCAGCTAGTCCTCCCCAGCATGACCAGTTGGAGAAGCATCACCATAGAATCACTGAACGGTTTGGGTGGGGAGGGATGTTAAAGATCATCAAGTTCCACCCCCCACCATGGGCGGGGACACCTCCCACTAGCCCAGGTTGCTCAAAGCCTCATCCAGCCTGGCCCTCCATCCTCTGCACCCAGGCAAGAGGGAGGTTTGCCTTTGGTGGCTGGTGCCTCAAAGCTCTGTGCAATGCCCCGAACTTACTCATGGTTTGCTCCCTGTGTTGCGTTCTCCTTTGGATCCTCCCTTGTTTATCTAACAACCTTTTCCTGGTTTGTAAAATCCCGATGCTAAAATACCACTCTGCTGTTGCCTTCATTCTTTGGATTGCCAAATCTGCCTGCCTGGGGATGGGCCAGGAAAGAGCAAAGCCCAGTTTATGAATAAGAACTAAAAGTGCTAAAAAGCAAGCACATACTGACACCGACAGTATGGCAGCTGGGAGAGGTGGTAACTTCTCATTTGTCATAAGACAAGCAAGTCTGGTGGCATAAACTATATAAACGCAGATTCTTTATATGCACAGCATTTCACAGGAATGTAGATCAGATGTGAAAAGCCAAGAAAAATGACATTTTAGCTTCAATAGTGCAGATGTGCTTTGTTTTGATTTGGCATTTTACTTTTCCAAGTTGTTTGACTCACGTTTTATTTTAAAACAGTATTTTAGTTTTATATTTGTGTATTTCCAATAAACATTCCATTATTACACTTAATATCTTAGTATAAATTTCACACTGCAACAAACCAAAATGATAAAAATCAAAATGAATCAGTCCCTAAGCTGCTTCCAAGTAAATGACCCAGAAGGATGTGAAGGTTTTCTGTGGGAAAAAAGGAAATCAGACTTCAGGGGTGTAAAGACATTTCCAAACTTCCAATAGAGTTCAAGCAGAAGGCATTTAAAATATTGGATTTTTTTTTTTTTTTAAAGAAAAAGCACGGTGTTCATAGCCCTGGACCGTAAACACGTCTTAGAAGGGATCTGGAGATGTGGCTAAGTCACGCTAGTTGAGGCAGCAGAGCACGAAGAGGATTGGGAAGGGACAAGCAGCCAAATCCTGAGTAGTTTACTGTTGATTTTGATTTCATTCTAAACAAACCTGTTAGCTGCAGTAAACACAGCTTCCTTGCCCTCCAGCCACCAGCAAACTCCAAGGTTCAGCAAATTGCTCAGTAATTTTTTTTGTCTTTTTCAGGTTTCCTTTGATGTTCCCAGGTGGGCATTTCTGAGCTGGATTCCCAGCCTCCATTTTTCAAATACTCAGAGAAATGGGGACAAAAGCTGCCATTTAGTCAAAGCTCCAATTCCTGTGTTTTATCCCCACAGCATTTCTATTTCAGTTGGTTGCAGGCAGCGGAGGAGTGTCCCCCAACCTGTGTCGTTACCAGAAAGGATATTTACTGCTCCGCCACCGTATTGTGAAAGTGGTATTTACAGCAGTGGGATCAGTGCAAAGCATAAAACAAATGATGTAAAGGGTGAAAGGCTGGGGAGAAATGAATGGCTTTAAATAGAACTCTTTCAACAGCTCAGGATCAAAAGAACTGCTGTTTATCCTTTAAGCTGCAAATGGCTGGCAAATATCCTTGCGCTCTGATGCTGTAAATAGTAAATGCTGTTTATGGCTAGTCAATGTTTATGTATTTTATGGGTCACATTTATTTCAGAGGGATCATTTTTTTATTTGCCGTGTTAACTTTGCTCACATCTTCCCCCTGGGACCGAGTTGCCTCCTGGGCACTATTCCTGGCTCTCCCGCTGACCACCTGCGAAACTTTGGGCAGCTCGTGTCCTCCCTCTGTGCCTTGACTTCTCCACCTGTACGGTGCCACCAGCAATGCTGGCCTGGCCCAGAAGTCCCTCAGGTTATATCTGTCCTACTAAACTGCTTGAATGAAACGCAATATACGACTCATTCGTAAAAAAGAAATGTGTCGATGTGGTGCTTGGGGACATGGGTTAGTGGGTTGGGTGGTGTTGGGTTGACGGTTGGACTTGATGATCCTTGAGGTCTTTTCCAACCTTAGTGATTCTATGGTTCTATGAAATGAAGGTCCCTGTGCGGGCAGCTCCTTTTCTCCAAGGTGAATGAGCCAACATACTGGCTGGATCAAGTACCAAAGATCCAGGGCAGGAAGATGGAACAATAAAGACTCTGGCGATCACCCAAGAAGAGGAACATCTTTGTAAAATAAATTTCACTAGTAGCAATGTTGTGAAAAATCCTGTGGGCAGACACATGGGTGAGAGAGATCCTCAGCTGGAGCCCGTGGGGGTGTCTGGCCTGATGGATGAGTGTGCAGACAGAAAGCAAACAGCAGCAAAAGGATTTGGGTTGATGCATGACCATGCTGCCAATTTCTGTCATTCTGGGCCCACCACCGGGGACAGCAGTTGCAGCGACTTCATTCGACTGATACAAGTGAGTAATTATCTTAATGAACTGTCTGCAGGAAAGCTCAAGGAAAGCCTTTTTTTTTTTTTTTATTATGATTTTTGATTTATGCAATTATAATGGTACCTGTCCCAGGCTCTAGGCTCTGAATCCTGGAAGGATTGTAGGTGTCATTCAAACCAGCAGGAACCAAGGCAGCAAGAAAACCAAGAAGGGCAGCACGGTCCCTGTGGTACAGGACAGTCTGCGGTGACAGGCTCCTGGAGAAACGCCACACATCCATCACCCGGGATTCCCTCTGCCGCGCCAGGGCCAGTCAGCACATGGGCTTACGTCAGCCCGAGGAGATGCCAGGGAATGCTGCCAAGTTGCTGTCTTTGCCCTCTTCAAGGTCTATTTATACCCACTCATGGGCATCAGAATATCCTTGGGACAGGAGAGACCTTTCCGTCATACTGGCCGCTATGACTCGCTCTGCCTGGTTTCGAGCACTGTTGTTCCTGTTGCATTATGCATTATTTTTTGCCAAGTTGCTAGCAACTCCATCGTGCTTCCGAATGCTATTTCAAAGTCTGATAGAAGCCAGCACCAGAAAAATGCTTCCGATCCTCCGCAGGCTTTACTGCCACTATATTTTCTGCCAGCTTTGGCACTGTTCAACATCCAGTTTCCATGTCAAAGAGTCTCTTACAAAAAGGTATGGCCTGGTTTGCTGGAGCAACCTGTGCTGGTTACCTCCACCAGAAAACGTTACCCACCAGTGGACACAATTTCCAGCACATAACTGGGGTTTGCAGCATTGTCTCATTGGGACCAGTCCAAGGCTGAGGGAAGGAGGCTCAAGGAGGGCTATCCCGTGCCAATAAAACAAAACACTTCTGCAACAGTGGAGAGCACAAGTCCATCTCCTCCAGCAGTGAGGACTACCCACCGGGCAGTCTCTAGGGATTTGCTTAGACCTTTAGAGGTTTTTTTTCTCGCAGTCTTGGGTGCTGAGCCTGGCTTTGAGACCAGACCAGGATCACTTTCACCCATTCTCTCCTCTGACTGGGTCCATGATGTGCCATGAGCTATTTCCTTTTCCTTCATGCCTCAGTTTCCCTTTCTGTGGAACAGGGAGACCAGTGAAGCGTGTTTAGTGGTTTCTTTTTACAGAGGGAGAGGCATGCCTCCTCCAGCTGAAGGCGGTGGCACCAGAAGGACTAGAGGAGAACAGGAAATTAAACAAAGCAGAAGTGCTCAAAGCAACACAGAGACACTCAAAGCAAAAAGCCCTTTTTCCACTGGGGATTTTGCTCTGGGTCAGATGAGGGGAAAAACCCCAGTCAGACAGGTAATCTAACAGACAGCTCTCAAGTCCTGGAGCATCTCCACCTCCATGAGATGCTGCTGCTGCTTCTAAAGGTGGTCAAGTCCCTCTTACACATCTGTTCTGCCAGTGCTGAGAGCTGAGAGCATCAGCTGCTCATTTCTCCTCTGCACTGGAGAAAAATAAGCAATGTGTGGGGCAGCATTAGCATATTGGTGTGAACTGGGTCTCAGCCTGTATCGGAGAGACTCACATCAGTAAATCAGTTGAGAGAAGAAAAAACAGTATAACAGTAGCATATTAAGAAAGAGTCTTTTATCAGTCTCAAACCCAGCATTGATAACACCATCATCTGACTTATTAACAGGCTTGGGACAGCTTATGTTCAGTTTGTGTTGGCCAAATCATCTAACATTTCAGAAAACCAAAACCACTTCCCGTCTAGAACTCAGCCCCTGACCTGGCTGGAAACTCACAATAAATCTATACACTTTATCAGATTTCAGGGTTTTTTTTTTAAGCCAGGCTTTCAAGGGGGGAACTATTCTGAGCCCTGGAGAGAAAATACTCCAGGAAGCAGGAGGATCATCTGGCTTGCTAAGAGCCATGAAACGTCAGGTTCCTTTAGAAGATCAGGTGTGTACCCAAAGGCTCGACTCCTCATACACACCAAGACAAACCCCATCTCTGCAGGAGATGTGTTGAACACAATTTAGCTCCTTCAGCTGTATTATCAGAGTCAATTAAACCAACAGGCTTAGAGAATGTTTAACCCTGCTGCAGTAACTCAATAGCCAAGAGCATTATTAATGGGAATTTAATTAGAGATAGAATTTGAACCATCTAAAGAGATGGAAAAGGATTTTTTTAAACACAATTTACTTGGATCACATTGAGGAAGCCTCTTCCAGTTCAGAAGCCAAGTGAATTGCCAGCATTTCTCCTGACCCAGCTAACAGGCTTTTGGTCAATCCTGGCCAGTGGAAGGCAGCCTGGTGAAGAGGTCCCAGTGCTGTGGTGGTTGTCACACACCATCTCAGCACTTACAGACTCTGCTTGAAGAATTTGAGGGGTTTGTACCTTTCTGAGTGATTTTAAGCACGTTTAAAAGCATTGGAGACATTAAGATGTCATTGTGGTACACCCTTCTTGTCTGTTGTTGGGTATCCTGGTCCCCAGAACAAGGGAGATGCACAGAGAAAGGGAACCATCATCCATCTTCAGTGATGAGAAAACCAGCTTAAAAGTATGTGACCAACGTCATTGTCTTCATCCCCATATACATAAATCCATATCCAGTGAAAAGAACATGGGGCAGCAGTAACATTTCTCATTTATAATTTGGAAAATCTTCCATTGGAGCTTGTTCTTTTCTGTTTCAGAACACAGCAAAGACCCCAGCCTGTGGTCCATACTGTTGATGATGCTGGAGTAGTTATTACTGAGCAAATTACACTTTCATACTGAGTTGTTTTGGAAAGCAGGCAATGATCCAAAAAGGTGGGCAGATGCTGAATTCCAGCTACCTCTTATCTGTCATCAGCAGCATTATTCACCACCATCCACAGAGACTGACCTGTGCAATCAGAGCCAGCTGTGAATACGCCACAGAAAGCAGGAGCTTTATCACCGGTCATAACATACAAGAGGAAGGAACAAGCTAGATTTTTAGATGAAAATGACAGGTTGGCTGTTAGAAATACCATCTTTTCCTTTGTGAGCAGCACACACATGAGACAACATCAGCTTAAGGCCAAAGTACCCCTTTTAGCTAAATAATGTTTTTAGAAAGCAAACTGTCGCTTCCTTGTGGCATACTTCGGATAGCAAGGACAACATCGTTCAGAAATCAGACAGCAAAGTATTGAAGCCGTTTTTTTTTTTAATTGAAATTCATCTTTCAAGTCACACTAAAAGCAAAAAAAACAAATGCAAACACTCAAGTATAAAATGGCAGAACAACACGATGACAATTCCAGCATGGTGTGTGTTCTGGAGCACACACTATTAATCATCATCATAAGCAGACAGGATGAGAGCTGCATCATAGTTCATTTGAAATCTTCATTCTTTTGCTGATCCCTTTCCCAGAGGGTCCTCATTAAAAGATGCTGGTTAGCAGAGCTTCAGGGCTGGACTATCTCAGTGAAAAGGTTCTTGCCCATTTTCCCCCATTCCACTTCCTAAATGTCTCAGCTGCTGAGTTAGATGTGAGACAGATGAGAAACAGCATCTTGCTGGTATAAAGCAAGCCTGACGAGGGATTCAGGCCAGTGCCTACACTTCACATTAGCCAGGTGTCAGAGGCCAGTGATGGAAACCTCTGTGGTGCCTGGTTTATTAAAATGAGCACTGCAGCTTGGTAGTACCAGGTCAAAACTGTGGGTGCAGAACAAGGCACCAGCTCCAGTGGTTCACCATCACTCTGTAGGCTCGTAAAGTGAGCTGGACTGGAATAAGCATGGCACTGCTATAAAGTAAGGACTTCTCAATGAGGCTGGCGATCTGACAGAAGGGTCTAAGAGGCACCAACAGCAATACAGATGTCGTCTTCTTTCCATGGGTGGAGCTTAGATTACTGCATAGGGCGGTGGGGATTCCTTGGAAGACAACTCCAAGGCTTCCTCATATGATGGCAGCGCAGCCTGAAAGAGAAGACCATTAGTTATGCTCTAGGCATCACAGGAAGGGTTTCAAGTGGATTTGACCTTGGATGTGTTTCTCTGCCTAGTTTAGAGTAGGGTAAAAGAACCACACGGGCTGTAAGAGCTAGAGGGCAGAAATCCAGAAGAGTTAGAGGTCAGCAGCACTTTATAACCACTTTGCTGCCAGTCCCACCTCCTTCTCCCAAAGCACGGTTGCAATAAACGGACCAAGGCTCTTTAATGTCCAGAATATCAGCCTCATTGCTGATGAGTAAAGAAGTTAAACTCAGATCATTGCAGAGGGCCATGATACATGCACAGCAGAGGCACACACTGCTGGCAAGACATGGCTCATCGTATTTGCCAAGTTGCAACAAGATAAATGCCTAAGCTTAGCATTCCATATTCCTCTCTACTTCTCATCCATCTTTACAATCTCTCTTATTTTTGAAGGTGCTTCAATATCTTTCCATTGTGTCAGAGTAGCTGGATGCTACTATTAGAGAGATCATCACTAATCTAAGGAAGGACCTTGATATTATTTAGTGAACTGTTAAGATGAAGGGCAATGCACCAAATTTCTCAGCCATTGTTCCAGTGAAAGGTGAAGACAAACTTAATTTTAAACAAGGGTAGCACTATTAGGCACAGAAACCAAAGTTCAACTGAAATTAAAAACACCTCTCTGGATCAGAGAATACAAGTGATGTATTCCCATTTATCTGCTTTGCCTGAAGCCTGAGTTTCAGGTTCCTTGCAGATACAATTGACTTGGAAATATTTTATACAAAAGTAAAGTTAAAGGAATACAATATTATTGGAAAGCAATTATTAGTGCCTGTTAATGCACATTTGAAGGGTTGAACTATCTCTCAGACCACCAAAGAAGCAAAATTAAGGATCATCGAGCATCTCATCAGTCTAAACCATGCCTTGTCATGGTGTAAATCTGAAGCAGTCTTTACTCACCTTTTCAACTGCTTGTGGGTCGACTTTGACCTCCTCTCTCTTGCTGGCTTTAAGATACTTAAAGCAGCTCAGGACACACTTGAACATATAGGCCTGAAAAGGAAAGGGAAGTCTGCCATTGCATTGCAAGTCAACGAGAGCATTTCCACTGTTGCCATCAGCCTGCTCTTGTCCTGCTCGCTTCTCAGGAGGTAGAAGCCTGGCATCATGTGTCCCAGGGCCTTAAATCAGTCTCTCCTGACCCTTCATAGAAAGATGACAACTCCATCTATTCAAAACAGCACACTGGTGTGGGAAGTCAATCGGACTAGTAATACCATTAAATATCAGGCACATGCTTAAGACCTCTGAGAGCACAGTGTCATCAGGTAGGAAAGGAAAGCATGTCTTTCACGTTATTTTTCTGATCAGGCTACAAAGTTTGGATGTCTCAAAAAAGCACCTTGGGCACAACATCCACCTCCCAGAGATCCAAGGCTCCCTGGTCAACTAGGACTGACCTGAAAGGTCAGCTCATTCAACAAAATCCTATACTTGCGATAGTTACGCTTTTCTGACAAGACCGCCTCACACCTCACAGAGTTACAAGATGCAATAAATAGAGCTTTTCTGAGAAAAATGGCTCGATTGATGGATTGTAGCACAAGAAAATAAGCAAGGCCTGTGAAACATACCATATTAAATAAATATTTTCCCTACTCTGTGCAGCGGGGCGAAGTCGTGTGCCTCTTATTTTTATTGGCATAAGACTCTACTTTAAAAGCAGCTGGTGTTTGCAAAGGAACATAGGGAGTTATATGCCCTGAGAACAAGCCATGGAGTTTAGGATTTCCTAGAACAATGAGAACTGTTTGTCTTGACACAAAGCCAAGACAAAGAACGCGAACAAGGAATTAAGCATCTGAGTTGAAGGAATCCATCTCTCAAACAAACTTCCAGAGATGAGGAGCTAAGTCCAAACTTTGACCACCTTTAGGGAATACTGCAGAAACCTTCCCCCTTTCAAAAGCCTCTTCATACAGAGAGCAAACATGCCAGACACTGGAGCTGTCGTATAAAATGTACAAAAAAATCCACTCATCTGTGAAAGAAACCCCAACCAAAAAAAAAAAATAAATCATATAACAAAAAAGAAAAATCTTTTCTTTGATTTTGATTCTGGAAGAGTTGCTGCAGTGCAAACCCTGCCTCTTCACTGAATTCAATGAAGTTGACTTCAGTTAAGACTGCTGCAAGCAATAGCAGGTTCGAGGAGAATACATTAGTCCACAAAACTTATGTAAAGGCAGCCGGTGACCTTGGGACCATCCCATTACTGTCTAACTCAAAACACTCAAGAGTCACTGTAGGATACCCCTCTCCACACTGAACTGAAGAGGGAAAACTTTGCTGGCAGCAGTTGATATTATCAGTGGATGGGAAGCTTGTCCTAGAGGTCAGGAAGCGAGCTAAACCTCTCCTTTCATTTCCCATCAGAAATGTTTTATTCCCCTTGGTTTCTGCATTCTTATCACCGTGGTGGTGGAGGGGGATGACTTAATGATACTGAGGTGAGACAAAGATCACTTGTGCATACACAGACAGCAAGGGAGACTGCCCTAACGGTGCTGTGTAAGCATCACCCCTTCACTCGCTCTGCCCTTTAAATACTTTGCATCCCCAAAGAACATAAACAACTGATGATACCACCCCTGGGGCTCTACAGGTAAACATACAACCAGCCACCGCACCGGTAGGTTGCATGGAGAGACTTACACGTTGCAACAGGACTTGCTCCCTGCAAAGGGTGGTGTTACGTGAGAGAAAGGAGGGAGAGGAGCGTTACCACCCCCCTAGCATCGTCAGAGAAATCTTCCTGCTCAAAGGGTGAGCAGAGTCTAGCGGATCTCATATGAGGTCACTGGCAGAGGCGTTCAGTGGGGCAGGTGCCCCATCTCTTCTCCATCTGACAGTCCACCTTTTAGCTGAATGATGCTATGATGTGGGATGCAGATAAGTATTTGGGGACAGTAATTGCAAGCTGGCAGGCAAACAGCACCAGATACACATAAACAACCTTTTAGCGTAAGAGCAGTAAATGCTTGTGATGGGTCATTAAGCAAGTCAATTTATGCAAAAAGTTCCTGGGCTAGTCCAACATGTTTAAATGCTGCCTTGGTGTGGAGGCTCAGTGAATTGAGACTGATGGGCCCTAAACTGGCCAAATGGCCTTTTTAGGTCTAAAATATTTCATGTTGTTGCCATGTTCCTCATCAGATCTTTTATAACTTGGAAGGAACTCTCTCATGAAAATGATTTTGCTACACATGGAAGAGAGGAGGGATTGTCACTAAGTTTAAAGGATGAGGTTCCTAATGGCTTGTTTTGTAGACCAGCAAGTACTTGTGCCTGTCCTTTTTTTTTTTTAATTATCCTTACCCTTTTCCCTCCTCCTACAAACTCCAGCACAAGAAGCCATCGCAAGTTAAGCAGTCTTGTAGCTAATCCTGCGTAAAAATTCAAACCAAGCGATTTGCCAGGTCAGTGAGATTTCTGCTGGAAACCCACACTGCCAGCTGGGTTTTGGGGTTATCTCCACTCCTATTGCACAATTTATGCAAATATTAAAAGATATGCTAAAGTCATGTCTGCAGTGCAATCATACAAGACACTCCACACTGGCTTGTCTGGCCACCTGGGAAGAGTCTGAATGAAAAATGCTTTCCAGCTACTAAGTAGCATTTTTCACAGTGGCAGAATCTGCTCAAGTACCTGGAAAGCTCTGGTTTCCTTAGCTGGTCTGAAACCCCTCAGTGAAAAACCTGTTCTCTGATCCATTGAAGCAAGAAGAATAGAAACCCTCTCACAGTGGAGTTTCCTGAGATGTAAGCAGGATTTAGCAGCTCACAGGTTTTAATTAAATTTCAGGGTATCAGTGTGCATAACTCCAGTTACATCAGTGCGGATACAGCGACTTACCCGAGTGGAAGATCTAACCTGCTGCTTAATGATCTCATTTATTTTGGCACACAGTAGCAGAAGAGTTTCCTATATTTGTTTTCAAACATCTTATCCTTCTAGAGAGGAATGGCCAGAAATAGTTTCTGGATATAAGAGAGATTTTGCTTTATAACTGACATCTGCAGAAGCATAAAAACAATGGTTTGAATATTAGACCTGCCTCAGACCCTAGGCTGAGGCATAGCTCCTATTATGCCTCAGGAGAGATGAACAAGGCTTTCCAATGCCCTGGCAGATTTGAGAGAGAAGTAAAACAATTTCTCCCGTTCTGGAGGCAAGAGAGCTTAATTTCAGCCTCACCAGACCCTGCAGCCATTTACCTTCAGGAAGAGGACAGCAATGAATGCAATGGTGAAGGTGACCATCACTTTGGCATATTCCTCTGTTGGTAACTTCTCCATGGTTGGTAAAAAGCCCTGTGAAATAGAGGGAGAGGGTCTCAGTCATAAACACTTGTTCCATCTACCAAGGTCACACCAAGTGGTGGAGATCTCAGCAAGGTTCTCAACCCGCCTCCAGAGAGCTGGGACAGGCCACCTTCCTTTCCTCCTCAGAAAGAGTACAGGGATTTTTTTTTCTTTTTCCTTCTACTGTTTACACTCCTTTGGCAAAGGTTTTCAGAAGACTATTTAAATGAGAACCGACAGTATGACTGTTTAATAAAGATGAAAAGTTGATGCATTTGCAATGCATGCAGGCTGGCTCTATCCAAATAATTTTGCTCTGCAATTTGCATCCATAAGATTCTTACAAGAATAACAAGGTGTACTCTTAAGGAACACATTCATAAGCAAGCTGCCAGTCAAGAACACTGTGTTGGTGAGGACACATGGAAAATCCTCTTTTTTCGTCAAACAGAGCAGTTCTGGGTATACTGTAGAGATCAGAGAAAGTTTTCTCTGTCTTAACAGCCCCTGAAGGAAACTTCAGAGGGGTTCACAGCGTGAAAAATCAGCTGAGCTTGCTCAAAACCTACCCCATGGTCGGAAGACTTGAGGCTGAGGTAGGTGGGGACCTCCATGTAGGAGCTGCAGAGGGTGAGGATGCTCAGGCAGAAGTCCAGCACCTGCAGAGCCAGGAAAGGGATCTTCGAGTGTCCCTGCTGCAAGAGGGGCAGGGAACAGGAATTTGGTTATGATTACAAGATCGTGTCACTTCTGTAGATTTTCCACATTTTCCACAGGACCTGTGCTTTGTTCACATTGACGACCTAAGCTGTTGAATTCACTTATACTAGCCAAAATGATGAGCAAACCGTCTTGTTGGGGGGCTGATTTATCAAGCCCCATAGAAGAAACCTCTAACTGGAGCAGGGATATTCCTAGCTCATCTCCAGCAAACCTTTCCTAGCATGGGCACACCCAGAATGACCTCCCCAAAGCCATGAGACAGCAAATAAAATCAACAGGAAGATTCCCAGACATGGGAAACCAAACAATGTCCCAGTTGTCACTACTTTTCCTTGCACACCCTCTAGCCCCCAAGGATTGCATCCTGTCTCCAGCCAGTACAGAAACTACCTCGCCATGAAGAACCGTGGCCCAAGGTAATGATCCTTTATGATGAGACATCCTCTGAGATGTCTCCATCTCACAGAGAGCAGAGAAGACCACCCCAGAAATGAGCTGTTACCTACCATGTGGCTAAGGGAGGACACAGAAACGACCGCTGGGACTTGTATGTAGGAACTGAACATTGTCAGGAGGCTGAGGAGAAAGTCCATGACTTGTAGAGCAAGGAATGGGATCAGGAGACGTTCCCTCTTCTAAGAAAGAAAAACAAGACCAGCTATCAGTTCCTGAAAGGACACATATTAAGGTACTCCAAGAATAAATATTTCCCTGGAATTTCTGTATCTAATTCCACATACTGTGGTGACAATTCAGAAACAATGAAGGGCATCAACATTGATTTTTTTTTACCCCCTTGGAAAGTTTCTGTGAATTTTCACTATGTGATTTTGGCACTTAATCCTATCTGAGCTGTCATTCAGCTGTCCCCAAACTTTACCATTACAGAGAAAGCAGGGTTCCCACACCAATGCATGGTCACGTCTTCTGAAACGGGAAATGAATCCCCAGTGTGACAGGCGAGTTACAGTTCCCTTCCAGGATCTCACTTCCAAAAGATTAAGGAAACGACGCAGTAAACCAACATTTCCAAATCATGACATTTCCATTCCTTAACGCAAAAAATAGTCTTGGTGGAAATGTCACCCAGATTTGGTAAATCTGGCAGTTAGCAGCCTTGCAGATGAACCTGCGACTGCAAACCAGATGCTTCCCCCTCTTATCTGCTTCTTTGATCATACTTCAGCATTTTCAATGAGCATCCTCCAAGCCCCTCCTCTAATACCTCCTAACTCAGAGAGACCTCAGCAGCGGCTAAATGTTGTTTGTGGAGAACTTACCTTCACCACACCAAGGAGGAGGTTGAAGCTGATGACAAACAGCATGATGATCAACAGGAAACTGGTGACGACATCAGCTAAAAGCAATAAAAGTAATTTACTAAAAGCTGGAGCCTGATATCCTGATTCAATCATACCTTTGAGGAAGAGTTAAAGTGTGAAAAACTGCAGAAATAATTGTATATGTGGGGGAATGACTGACATGCAGCTGGAATCCCAGAATGGTTTGGGTTGGGAGGGACCTTAAAGCCCACCCAGTGCCACCCCCTGCCATGGGCAGGGACACCTCCCACCAGCCCAGGTTG